>NC_056750.1:492821792-492919731 GCF_019279795.1 Protopterus annectens
GAGCACATATTAAGAGGTTCATGGCATTGTCTGGAGACACTTAAAATACTAGACACACAGACACATTACACCTTCCTTAGTACTGATGTGGTAAATTTATTTACAGTCATCCCCCATGAAGAAGGACTGAATTATTTTAGGGAATCTTTACTTAAAAGTGACAAGATTAATAAGACCAAAATAAATGTACTAGTAGAACTATGGAAATGATCCTTAAAAATAACTATCCAAGTGTTGAAGGTGAATTGTTCCACCAGGTTACAGGTGTTCCTATGGGTGCCATATGTGCACCTGTTTATGCAAACTTGGTCTTATTACATTGGGAAAGAACCTTTATTTTTCAGTCTGAATTTATGGAAAAAATTTTGTTATACAATAGATTTTTTGATGACATTTTAATTCTGTGGAAAGGTGAGTACCATGAAGCAAATAAGTTTGTAGAATATCTAAATAACACTACTACATTTCTCAAATTTACCCATACTTGGCATGCATCAGAAATAGATTTTTTAGACATCCACTTGGAAAAAAGTAACACGACCTTCCAGAGCAGTATCTTTAGGAAGAAGACCTACTCAAATTCACTATTACACTTCGACAGCTGTCACCCCTACCATCAGAGAAAAAGTATAGTAAAGGACCAAATGGTGAGGCTGTCAAGGCTGGTTAGTGAAAATGAAACATTCCTTAAAGAAATGTATTTTTTGGTGGGTATGTTCTTTGAAAGAGGCTACCCTTTAAAACTATTATTAAATACAAGACGTGAAGTTATAGGTAAGAGATCTACCTCTTTTCAACCCATTTTGACATCTGAGGTAAGACTAGAAACAGTTAACCCAAAAGAAAGTTCTGATGTATTTATTTTGAAATTTGTTCAAGTCCACACTTGTTGGAAGTGATTAATAGGACATGGCAGATATGTTTTGATGACAATATTAAAGTGAAGTTAGGTTGTCAGCCTAAGGTGGTATACAGTAGAGGTAAAAATATCAAAAATATACTGGAAGGGAGCACACCGAGATGGCGTAAAACACTTATGTACAAATGTGGGATGTTGTAGATATTGTCATTATATTAATGATGGGCCATATGTAGTTATACAGGGACATGAGTATACCCTCTCATGCCCAGGAAAATGTAGTTGTAACACAACCATGCTGTTGTATGTAGCAACTTGTGTCAGCTGTCAGGCTTTCTATGTGGGTAAAACCACTCATAGACTTAGATAGAATTGGAGAACATCTGAGAGCCATAAAAACCAGAAACATAC
This sequence comes from Protopterus annectens, assembly GCF_019279795.1. NCBI lineage: Eukaryota > Metazoa > Chordata > Ceratodontiformes > Protopteridae > Protopterus > Protopterus annectens. The sequence continues at coordinate 492,823,063 of NC_056750.1, forward strand.
ACAATGCATTATTTGGACACAGTAAAGTCTGTCCTAATTTCAAGAAATTTATTTTCTTTGTAATAGACCGTGTTCCAACAAGCGACAGGGGAGGTGATGACAAACTCATGGTGGAAACTAAAGAGCTTAAGTGGCAATTGAGGCTTAATGCCACACAGTCACTAGGTCTAAATAAGGGAGTCTCATTTGTTTCAGTATTGAAACAAAGAGCAAATATTGTTTTTTTTAAGTAGTCTTATGACAATGAGAAAGTACTTTTCACTAAATAATGTATAAGAATTTTTAATGTGAAACTTACATGGTTACATTATGCAGTTGAGTTTATGCAGCCTTTATGTTTTTTGAATTGTATTTTTTATTTATTTTATTTATTTATTTTATTCATTTCACCTTTATTTTTTGAATTTTGCTACATTAATAAGCAGTTAGAATTGAAATGTGTGTTTTTATATAGGTCTTTAATGGTTTTATGAAATGACAGTACAATTATTTTAGGCAGTACAATAATACTTTTCAAAATATGTTATGTATTTATACTTCCATTATATGCACCTAGTCAGCAGTACGTAGATATGTGAATATTTTAATTTAAGGTTTAGGATTGGATTGGTTCACGCATTAAGTGATGTCATTATTTAAATGGATAGACTTTTATTTTCCAATGACTCTGAAGAAGCCAAACCATTGGCGAAAGCGCTTAGTCGTTGGAAATTGTCTTTATAAGAATAAAGCTGGAGTGTAACTTTCGCTGGTTGCTGGGATTATTTTTTTTTTTCCCCTTGTAGCTATCTCTGAGCTGAGTTCCGCTCTGACACCTTAGGCACCGTCCTTGGTGTCTAGGATCCTAAGCTCACCAGTCGGTCCTGTCAGGGACGCTTGGACCCAAACTTCTTCGGTGCCGAGCCTACCTCTCAGTACGTCAGCTAGGTTGAGCTCAGACCATACATCCATCTCAGAGCCGATCGCTTTGGAGCCGAGGGCTACCTCCATTTCCTCAGAACCGGGGCTGTCCTTGGAGCCTTAGAGATCGGCATTCAAGATGATGAGGAGCGTGCTGTCTTGGTTATCAACTCCGCAGAAGGGCACCGATACTCTTACCCCTCAAGCACCGACCTCTGTCTCAGCACCATGTCTCTCTCTCTCGACAACAGAGACCCGCAGTCAAAGGAGCCCCCATCGGGTGGCCCCCAGTCTTCCGAGACCTCCCCAGAATACCCTTCTGAGGAGCCCCCTCGGAAGAGGACATGTAAGAGGAAACATGTATACTTCCCGGATGAGTCCATCACCTCAGATACTGACCTAGAGGAGTCAGAAGGGTCCCCCAGGTCGTCCTCTGATGATATCTCCTTTGTAGATATCTTAGAGATCCTGAAGCAGAGAGGTGGCTGGCCCACTGTCACCCCTTCTGATAAGTCAGTGTACCTGAAGGCTTTCGGGTCTCCACTTTTTGACGAACTTCTGGATCTAGTTATTCGGAAGGTGTGGGAAACTCCTGATGCCATGGAACCAGTCCCCAGAAGACTCAACAAATTTCTCTCTGCCCCTAAAGAGAATGAATTCTTGACCAAAGGTGTGCCTGTAGATGCCATGGTAGTGGCGGCCACTAAGAAGGAACTAGTGGAGACTTCTACTTCTGTCCATCCACCAAGCAAGGAGTCTCAAATGATGGATAGATACGGGAAGCGTATCTTCTCTTCAGCGGCTTTTGCTCTCAGATCGCTGAACTATCTCACACATTTTACTAGGCTTCAGAGAGATCTCCTAAAGGAGATAGGAGATAGTCTCCAAGTTACATCAACTGAAGGAGTCTGAGAAAGTTACTGCTCAGTTGTCCACCTTAAACTCCATTGTTAACTCCTCCATGAGGCTGATCATCTGTGCAGCAGACAGGGCAGGCAGCACAGCGGGTTCAGGAGTTTCCCATAGGAGGCACTCCTGGATGCACTTATGTAATTTTGCAGAGCCCTTCAAATCTACTTTCACCAATGCCCCCTTTGATGGTTCCTCTCTGTTTGAACCAAAGGTAAAAGATGCACTCACCAGGTGCGAACAGGAAGGAAAAACTCTCTCTGCCGTGGGAGTCCCTTCCAGTCCATCTCCCAAGGGTCAGAGAGGCGGGAAAATGTGGTTCAAGAAGTCCCAGAAATTTTTTCCCAGATGCATAGGGTGATTCCTCCTTCAGAGGCAGTGGAAGAGGAGCCGCTGGTAGACGTCACCCTAGAGGAAGGGGGGTTCTGCAAAACCAGGGTGACTGCGATTCCTTTTGCAGCCGTCCCTATCAGTGCTCCTGATGTGGGGCCCGGCTATGCTTCTCTGGAGCCAGTCAGGGGTCGCTTATCTTTGTATCCAGAAGCCTGGCTCAACATCACCCAAGACAAGTGGGTACAAAGAATAATCACCAGAGGATGCTCCATACCCTTCTTTCTTCCACCCCACACCCCCAAGAAGATTCCAGATGTTCCACCCAATCACAGGGATCAAGCAACTATAGAAGTTCAAAAGTTGTTTTCAAAGAGAGTTATCCAAACCGTCCCCGCAGACCAGATAGGATTCGGAACTTACTCCAGATTATTTTTAGTGCCAAAAACGAACAGGAGACTGGAGGCCCATTTTGGACTTCCGCAAACTAAATGAATTCATAAAGAAGGCCAAGCTTTGAATGGTAATACTGCAGTGTGTACTCCCTCTATTAGGGAAAGACAATTGGATGTGCTGCATAGACCTCCAAGATGCATATTACCACATAAAAATGGACAGAGCATCGAGGAGTCATCTACGTTTCTGGCTGGGAGCCAGTAATTACCAATTTCGTGCTCTGCCCTTTGGTCTCACCACAGCCCCCAGGGTGTTCAGCAAATGCATGGCAGTAGTGACAGCTCACTTGAGACGTCTTGGATTCCAAGTGTTTCCGTACCTGGACAACTGGCTCTTGACCACCACCACCAGGCACCTACTCCTACAAGCCAGGTATTTGACCAGCCAGTCTGTACCCAGCTTGGAATTACGATAAATTGGGAAAAGTCTGCCTTGTCGCCCTCTCAGTTTGTGACTTTTATAGGTGCAGAAATAGACACAGTCACCATGATGGCTCGTCTCCCTGCAGACAGAATTCAAAACCTCAGACAACAGATATACAGCTTACTTCCTGTACAAAAAGTCGAGGCAAAGACGGTGCTGAAACTCTTAGGGACCATGGCTTCTACCATAAATCGAGTTCCACTAGCCAAATTGCATATGCAAATTCTTCAATGGCTGCTTTTTTCCCAATGGTCCCTTCACAACTGCCTCTATCTCATCATATTCTCATAACGGAGTCTTGCAAAAAGGACCTTCGTTGGTGGATTTAGCCCGATCCGCTGATGACAGGAACACCCTTCCTCCCTCGCCAACCCGTTGCTACTGTGACCACGAATGCCTCCCTGATAGGGTGGGGGGGGGGCATTATCTAGGCAGGACTGTCCAAGGCACATGGCAAGATCACGAGGCTCACTTGCATGTCAATGTCCTAGAGATGAGAGCAGTGCTTTTAACGTTGCAAGCACTTCACGACTTTCTTCCTTTAGGGACAATAGCAATCCAGTTGGACAATATGTCAGTGGTATGGTATCTAAACAAGCACGGGGGAACCGGATCTTACCCCCTTTCTCGAGAGGCTCTTCGTGTTTGGCAATGGGCGATATCTTACCAGCACCTTCTAGTAGCAATGCACATCCCGGGGGACAACCAGTGTGATAGCTGACAAGCTCAGCATGGCAATCTTGATGCTTCACGAGTGGTCTCTGAACCAGAAAGTAGCGTAACAGATTTTCCGCAAATGGGGTCAGCCTTGCTGCAGTCTTTTTGCCAGCCCGGTCAACGCCAAATGCAGCACCTACTTCTGCCTTATCCCCCTCCGGGGGAGTCACCGAGAGACGCAGTTGTTCACGATTGGCCTCCGGGACTTCTTTATGCATTTCCCCCTTTTCCGCTCATATCGAAAGTAATCCAGAAAGCAAAGTTCTTGGGAAGCAAAATGATACTAATCACTCCTTACTGGCCTCATCAGATTTGGTTCCCCTTTCTTGGGCCTCATCTCCTAGACGATCCATGGATTCTGGACCCAGTTCCAGACCACTTGACACACATCAGGCTCCGTTCACCCCTGCCTCTACACCCTCAACTTGACAGCGTGGCTGCTCCACTTCCATCCCTAGTCAGGCTTCATAATTTTTCAACTGCGGTGACCCATATCCTTATGTCTTCCCACAAACCTTCCACTAGGAAGTTATATGCTAGCAAATGGAGAAGGTTTTCTATCTGGACAAAAGAGGAAAATGTAGATCCTTACACAGCATCCATCCCTTTGGTGTTAGAATTTCTAATTGAACTTTTCCATCAGGGAACAGCTGCTGCTACAATTACAGTTCAACTGGCAGCGATATCAAATTTTCATTTGAGACAACATGAGCTTAATCTGATGGCTCACAGATTATGTAAATCCTTCCTTAAAGGCGCTACCTTGCTGAGACCTCCCTTTCAGGAACCTGTACCTCCTTGGGATCTAAATTTTTTTCTGTCCAAACTCACTTCCCTGCCTTTTGAACCCACATATTTGTGTGAATTGAAGTTTCTGTCTTGGAAGACCATTTTTCTAGTAGCTATCACATCCGCTTGACTGGTATCAGAGTTGCAAGCACCGTCAATCAAACCTCTTTATTTGATTTTTCATAAAGACAGGGTTTCCCTTCGTACAAATCCATCCTTCATCCCTAAAGTTTGCTCTCAAGGTAGTTTGAACCACACTATTGAACTGCCTGTATTTTTTTCTTAATAATTCAAACAGTGCAGAATATAAATTTCATCAACTTGATGTTCGTAGACAGTTACGGTTCTATCTACATAGAACACAAGAACTTAGAAAATCAGACCAATTGTTCGTGTCCTTTTCTGAAATTAGAATAAGTCTGCCAGTCTCTAAAGTGACTCTATCTACTTGGATTTCCAACTGTATATCCTTTATCTACTTCTCCAGTGGAAAGAACCTTCCCTTTACGATTAAGGCAAATTCCACAAGATCCCTGTCCACATCTGCTGCTTTTCAAGCCAGAGTTCCGATTGACAGTATTTGTGCAGCAGCAACTTGGGCTACCCCTCACACCTTTATTACTCATTTCAAATTGGATTTGACCTCCAGGGGTACAGCCTCCTTTGGTTCCACGGTGCTTAGGAGTATATTCCCGGGAGCCACCTGAGAAAAAGGTGCTAGGGACACTGTGCCATATGTAAGAATGAAGGCGAGATTGGACTACAGAACATAAAGAAATTATGTACTCACCATAACGTTCCATGTTTGTAGTCCATCTTGCCCTTTATTCTTATGAACCCACCCACCTACCCCCATCCTGGGAGGATCTGGAGGCAGGATAGTATTGCCTTTGGTAGGCTGGAGACCTTTCATTATTGTTGTTCCTTCTGGATTATTTTTTTCTGTCACTCTTCTAGTTAGCAGCAAACAAGATCTGGGGATTCTTACTAGTGCACTATGGGATACCTACCTTGCCACGAGCCAACTAAGAGACTTTGAGCTTTGTAATCGGTCGAGTTGGAGCCGAGGACCAGCTCTGAACCCATATGTAAGAATGAAGGGCGAGATGGACTGCAAACATGGAACGTTATGGTGAGTACATAACTTCATTTTTAGCCAAATAGAAGAGAGCTTTCCTATGATATGAATAAAAAAGGGTAAAAAGGTAACAGACAAACCTTTCAGTAAAAACTACAAGAAAGTGACAGCCATGTTAGAGTCTTTACTGAATATATCCATAGAGACTTAAGCTAAAGTCTTGGGCATTCAGAAGCCATGTAGCTGAAACACTAGTATGTGCATATATCCCATGGACCTGCACTACTGGAGGTTTAAGGGATTACTTTGTGAAGACTCTAACTTGGCTAGGTCTTTCTCCCAGTTTTAACTGATATGAACAAAGGGACATCTTTCCCACAAGTTGTACTGCCAGACTTCTTGAAATGCCTGGTAGAGCTCTTTCTTAAAGGTCTATCCTTGTACCTTAGTTGAAGTGCATCTGTCTGCCATTGCAACTTGCATTCATATGGACCATCTCCTCTTAGCCCCACACTTATGTGAAGCTATTCTTTAAGGATATCATTCACTTACAATTGCCTGCGAAAGTGGTTCCTTCCACCTTGTGACATTAATCTTTTTCTAGATAACTTAACTCTGCTCACAGTGCATCTAAGAAGCTGGCTTGAAATGGTATAATCACGTGCAGTGTCCACATCATAGCACTTGGTGGATTAAAGTGCCATGATACATACTCCCCACTATCATAGAAATCGTAGGAAATGCAGGGCAATTAAGTCTTATAACCATTAAAGCCTTGCCAGTACACACACTCAGACTGAACATTTCTACTTGAGGAGAAACAGTCATGTCAGAATTTATTTGTGAATACCCATCCAATCATCCAGTTCCCATGTGAAGGAAGGTAATGTATCACACTGCTTAATTTGCAGCACGATTCTGTTCCATAGGTGTGAAAGGTGCTGTGTAATGAACTTCTAGGTCTCCACCTTGTTTTATTTGATTGCTGTTGAAGATTTAGATCCCTTGTTTTGGCATTTCTGGCTACTCAATTTGGGAAGATGCAAACATCCAAGAGCACTTGGTCCCTAAATGCTCAGAAGGCAGTAATCTATCCTCAGAAGTGTGTAAGTTACTGAAAACAGATATAGTCCATCCAGTCTTCTGATAGCTTAGTGTTTTAAGCCTTTGATCTTTTTAGTTAGGAACCTTTGTTGTCTCTCTAGTTTGACGTGTTTACTGAGGTGTGGATACTGTATTAAATAATATGCCTCATAAGTGCTGAATATAAGGGGATAATGACCTCTTAAGATCAAGATAATATTCCTTTGGCAATCAGCTGGACTGAGTAGAAGTACTTTCTGACTACTGCCGTTACATGATGATCAAAGGACAGGGAAGTCTTCAACTAGGTTCCAAAGTCTCTAACAACATTTTCATTTTGGAATGGGGGGGGGTATTGTCTGTTTTGCATACTGGGAGGAGGGATTGTTTACAAAATGTTTCAGTTTTTTCACTTTTTAGCTTTTAATTCAGTCCTATTTTAATACACCAGGTCTTTATAAGTGTATGTTCTTGTTGCAGGATGTGTGGCAGAGGGGGTTCTTGACAATGGCTCCCAGTTTTCATTAATCTGCAGACTTGGTTAGCCAAAGGTCTTGCTTTGAGGTCTGGAAATTAGAAGGACAAGACAGACAAAAGGGGTCCTAGCATGGAGCCCTGCGGGATATTACCTTCATACTGTTTGATGAGGCACCTGCTCACGTGTATTGTGTAGTTGCTATCATTTAACCAATGTACTATCCCTCTTGCCATATAGGAAACTATTTGTATTGCATTGAGCTTACGAAGTATGCTAGCATAAGGTATAGTACTCATACTCAGACCCAGACGACATAGCCACTTTACTAGCAGATGAATTTAGCTGAAATGTCACCACCCTCTCTCTTCCCTGGCCTGTCTTAAATAAACAGCTGGTGTCAAAACCTTGAACTAAAACTAAAGGCAAAGAAGTGTTTAATTGTATCCATCAGTAAGCATGACTCCTCTTGCAACTATTTTATTACAACAAACCCATGAAAATTGATCCCATAGTTAGGGATCTGGGAACCTCTGTCGACAATGAACTGTGCTTTGATCATCACATATCTAGTGTTGTAATGAAGTCCTTTTTCATGGCAGAGTTTATATCTAGAGGTATTGCATCCAGATTCAGGTATGTAATTATTCCACTGCACTCATCACTCTGGCCAGCCATTGAGTATAATGCCCCTTTCAGTACGTACCTTTATAAACACTTGTCACAACTGGAACAACCCCCATTATTTCTCACTTAGTCTGTCAAGGGCCTAAATTGTAAAAACTGCACAGACCATCTTGAAAGTCTGGTCTCTCTTCTCAGTATCATGCAGGCTGCTAAAAACGATTTCATATTTGCAAGTCATACGGTATCATAATCTCCCGTTCATGGAATTGCAGTCTCCTTTGCAAAATAAGTAGAACATGTTGGAGGAATAGGTTTGCATCACAACGATCACCACTTTTATGGAACCATCATTTTGTTAAACAGCCATTTGTATTAATAGGCAGGCCCTGTGTAGTAAGTATTTTTAGTATATGATCTTTAGTTATGATAGAGGATCTGAGAGCTTCGAAGATAAGTGGGCTTTGATCAGTTTTGTCTGAAAAGTTTTCACTGAATCTGTTTGCTAGTATGTTGGCAATGTCTACTGGGTCAGAATAGGTGGTGCCATTTTGTGTAAGTTCAGAGCAGCGTTGGGCTTTATTTCTTAATTTCCTAAAATGACTAAAAATTATTTGTAAATGTTATAGGTTTCAGGTACTAACTTCAGTTCATGTGCTGCTAATAGTAATACTTATGTTTTTAGTCAATTTTCTGATTTTAACCCTGATTTTGAGGGTCTTTTCATCTGTTGTGTGCTTCAAGCATTTTTTTTATTGTAGAGTTTGTTGTTGGACCACTATGTTGGCTTGCTTTTAAACTTTCCATTGTGTTAAGATCCAATAGGTACTGTTAGTTCTGTTCATTTATTTAAGAGAGCATAGAGCTCCTTTGAGAAGCTACTAACTGTAGCAATGTCATAGGTTATGCTGGCATAAGAGAATTTTGAAACTTCATCATAAGGTTTGATGACAGTAGTATATGTGAAATCCTTATATTCCAAAATACTGATATCTGCAGGTTTAGGGATTTTAAAGGTGAAGGTCACTAGCTTATGATCCGACCTAATCAGGGAAGGAGATACCAGGAGAATAGTGCATGCAGAAGCTATATTTGTAAGGATGGGGTCAAGGATACATTGTCCTCATGTGAGATTATTAACAATCCGGCTCTGGGATCTTTTGTTTATGAAATCTAAGAACTGGGTGTATACTACATTTGAGGCGTATGTGCTCCAGTTTATTGATGTTTAGTTAAAGCCTCTCAAATAATGGAGTTCTTGTTTTTATTGAGTATATTTAGGAACCTTACATGAATTTCAGGGTGTGCTGAGGGTGTCCTATAGCAAGCCTAAGACTTGTAGTTTGTCTTGATTAGTGTGATTTGAAGCTCAGTTGTGATAGAGATGAAATTAGCAAGAAAAGGAGAAGTAGTATTGCTGAAACTGAATTTGTCTTCAAATCTTTGAGAGTACCATCACATGATGGAACCTGTTTTCACAAAATCAGAAAAACTGATGGAGGTCCAGGGAGCACACAAATCCAGTATAAACCACACAACTTGTAGCAACCACCAAAGATTTATTGAACAAAAACAGCAGTCAAGCGCTTTTGTCTTGTATCAAGACTTCATCAGAACTGCAATAATCACATAAACCACACAATATAAAGGATCATCATGTAGTCATGTGGTTAAAACCGACCAATGCTAATAATGCTTAAAAATTAATTAATTAAAAACTTGAAAATGTAATGACAGTTTGAAACTGTGTTATATGAGTGAAAAACAGTGCCAAACATGTTACAACAATGTATATACAACAAATTATGACTGATGAATTACCCCTCCATACTTTTCAATTTAGGCTCGGGGTAGTGGAACAGCAGTCATTAAGCCCAGGGGGAGTAAGGGCATCACAAATTAAACTCCACGTTAATTCCTTTCTGTTGAGGTATTCTTCTGTGCTAAAACCCCTTGCATCCCATTTTATATAGTCCAACACTATAAACTTGACGTAGTGGTCAGGAAAAGCTGAAATATGCCTATACAAGGCATTGGTGTTATTCCCTTTCTTGATGTCATTCAAGTGTTCATAAATTCTTTCTTTCAGCTTACGACTAGTCTTTCCAATGTAGAATGCCTTACAACATTGACAAAGAGTAGGTATCCTCCAGTTTATTCTGGATGCTGTTTTATGTTTGACTATACAGTTCTGTTTGCTTCTTTACTGACGAATTAACAAGATTTCCTACCAATCTAGGACAACTACCACTAGGGATGTTCTTTGGCAATAATTAAATGTTAGGTAGTTATAGCATAGATATGGCTCAATATACCTGCATCTCCACTGGGTAATGAACAGTGTTGTGCAAATACAGGCAATTTATAACAACATAGGCAAAGCTAATTAAAAAAAAAAACTCAAACTTTCACACTAGTCATTAGAAGATGACATTGTTCAGGGTTCTTCATCAGTCAGAGGCTTAGAAATGCCTCATTTATGTCTATATTCTCACTAGAGTACAAACTAATAGCAGTCCATAGTAGTTAGATTACTATATTTTACCAAACAAGTGTTCAGCTGTCGCAGTACAATTCATTAAGAACAGAAAGTCCAGATGTTGAAGTGTTTTTTTTTTTGTCAAACTCAGTAAAAATATTGATTTGAAGTTAGTATAATGGTTAAGTTGTTTGACTCACCTAGACAAGGTGCAGCATTTGATTCTTTCTTTGGGAAGGGAAATTAGCTAGGCTTAGAATGACCTGTTAAGAAAGCTAGCCTAATAATTAGCTATGAACATAAAAAAAACATGAATGTAAGGAAAATGGAAAGTAAAAGTTTGCGGAGTGGGGGGTTGGCACAATGATTAAAGTCTTCATCTCATAAACACAAGGTACAGGGTTTGATTTTGACCTCAGGTTATTGACTAGGTTTAAAATTACCCTTCAGAACACTTAACTTACCATTCCATCTTTAAACCTGTGTCACAATGAGTAGCTAAGCTTGTAGAAATTCATAGGAAATGAGCTATCAGGACAGTTGCAAATATAGTATATGGTTATATTTTACTTGGAGTATACATAATAAAAAGCACTGTAAATTTATTTTTTTAAGACACACCTCCATAATTTTAATCCCTCAGTGATGTCAGTGTAGGGAGAGCATGGGACTGCACCCATAGAGTTTAATGGGTGTGGTCCCACACGTGTTGGAAGTGATGCATCTTTTGAAGTCTATGGATACAACATAGTGCTTTCCCCTTTTCTGATCCCAGTGAGGACAAACTTTAGAGTTTTGGTGATGCTTGCATTTTATGGAAGAATTAATTAAAGCACAGACAGCATATATTTCCTATGATGGTGGAATGTTTCACAGAGATGGAGACAGTACATGCCATGGTACAAAAAGACAAGGTAAAAGTTGACTGTGCACTTTAAGCTAACAGCTATTGTTTCTCTTTCTGTGAGCTTCAAGCCATGACCTGTAATGAGGTGTATACCATGCAATTCACAGAGACAAAAGTGAGCCATAGGATTAATCCTTCATGTTAAAGGTGGCATTTGAACTGGCATTTAATCAGATTCTTCATCTTGCCAGTCTTCTGTCCTAATCCACAAAACATAAGTGAAAAGTATCTTACACCTGCTAGATGTTTATAGCAACTTGAGTATTAGTTAGCAAAGGACCATAGAATTCTGGCGGTCTGAACAGCTGTTTTTCTCCTTTATTACAGGCATTACTGTTTGTTTGTGAGCACTATTTAAATGGCTAGCAAAGTGTCATTTTTGTTACATGAACAGTCGAAAGGACCTAGGAGGCCTGTAAGACCCACGTTACTAGGGTAACAATCATTACTGTTGCCATCTGTAAAAGCATATTATGTCAGATCATCTGTTAGGTAGCCATTCAAAGTACAAATGCACACCTTTTCCATAAGGTACATGTGGGACCTTCAGTATAGGAGCAGGGAAGGCTTTGCTCCAGCTGTCCTCGGGTGGTATGCTGTGATCTCTTCCTTATGGGAACAGCTTCTGCTTTAGTTGTCTTCCTACTGATAATGAATTGTTCTGCAGCAATGAGCTCCCTGTAATGAACAAGGTACAATTGTGTGAGTATGCTCACCACAACAGTCGAAGTTCAGGTAGAGTCGGTGCTTACAGTATGGGCTCCCATACCTCTCAAGTTCTTTACTCAAGAGTCAAGGGCAAAGTCAAAAATTAATGTGTGGCAAAATCCCAAAATCAGGGACAGTTTTTAAATATTACTGTAATTCACTTAAAAAGCAAGTAGAACAGGTTTTACATCAGTGTGCATTTTATGAATAGTAAGTACAAAACTCTAATATCTGGCATTATTGACTGACTGTGACCCTCCTTGATTTACCAAAAAAATCAAACGTTTTACAAATGACAGAGCAAAAATATGAGGCTAAATCATGAACATTTTGCAAAATCAAAGACAGCTAAGATCTGTGATAGGCTATCACACTACTTACCCATTTTATCCAGGAGATGGTCCTTCTTTGCCTTCAGGGAGCAAGGGCTGAAGGAGGCATTACATTCAGAATGAGCAGTATGGTCAGTATTTAGTATTTCTTTCTGAGGACCTCCAACAGTGTCTTGGGTATCCCACTGCAAAAATACAGTGAGAGGAGACACTGCATGCTCTGTTCCCAGAGGCTTTACATACTGGGAACAGGTGTCATTCTTCGACCTCTAAGACAGAGCAACCTTGCTGGTAGAAATCTTGCCAAAAATAGAACTGAAAATGGCACTGGTTGCTGTTCTCGTAGTGTTTTATCTTTGAGGTCCTGGGCTAGAAGGGGAGTCTAACCCCACTCTGGGAAAGTGTGTAAAGTTCTGGAAGTCGAATGGAAAATGGCTATCCTGCCTGTGTCTTATCCCCCCTTGATTATCAGTCTGTTTGCAGGGATCTCGTTGACTCAGGTATACCCTTCTGCTATTCCTCTTCAGGGAAGTGGTCTTCCATTATCAACTATTTAAGTTTTTTGTACATTATGCAAGTATATATATTTTTATGTCAGTTTTTAATAATGCAGTGTCAAATCTATATTATTGTTACTTGATTTGGAGTGGGGGGGTATTAATGGATGCACTGGCAACCTCCAGGACAAAAATGCTTATATAACCAGTGCATTAACTCATGACATGCTTCAGTTGGCTGTTTGGGCACCACAAAGTATAGGATTTTAGTGAAAAAAATGCTGAATTCCTGTACATGGAGTAGTACTCAACCCTAGTACTCATGAAGGTGGGACCTCTAGCTGATGAAGTGATATGATAAGAAGCTTTTATTTTGTCTGCCAACCTACTGTATAATAACTTTTCTTCAGCTTGGGAAGATGTTTCAGAAGGTCACCAAGCCAACTACCATATCTCAAAATATGTACTGTGTATTGACTACTGGTATGTAATAATAAATATTCAAAGGTCCACATAGAATTTATTTAGCTGTAAAAATAGTTACTAATGTAAATGATAAAGTTCAAATATTTTCTTTTATATTGCTGTGTTAAATATGGAGAAAGCAAAACCGTTGCTACCGATTCTCAGAATAACATGCACATTTCTGTTATAGCATCTGCACCAAATGTTAACACATATAGTCCATTCTGAATTAGATATATGATTCTTGCTTCTTATAAAACCAGGAAGTAAGAGTGTGTGTGTGTGTGTATATGTATGTATCTATGTATGTGTATATACATACACACACACACACACACACACACATATATATATATATATATATATATATATATATATGTATGTATATATTTATGCATTTATAAATGTATGCATACAGTTATGTGCATGCATATGTATGTTTGCAGTTTGAATTGTGTGTTTGTGTGTGCATTAGAGTCAGAGAGCGACAAGAGGGACAGTACTAGTGATCTTGGGTATAAAGAATTGATAGCAATGATATTTGAATGAACAGTTTTATCCTTTTTGTGCTGCCATTTGTTTCGTATTTTTTATTTGCTTTCTTTGACATAAGACAGCTTTGACAGCATTATTGACCCTGTTCTTGGCCCTCTATGTGTGGTCTTCTGAATCATAACCCTGCAGACCTGCCTTTTACTGAACACTGATGGATCTGCTCCGCTGCTTTGTTCATCTTCAAGAAGTGTGCAAAAAATAAATTAGTAAAAAACTTCCCAGAAAATTGTATTTACATTTTCAAGGGTTAAAAGATGAATTCTGTGTGAGTTATGTGTAATGGATACATTTTCTTTAAATCAGTTTTGTATACTTGCAAAAATATTTAAAGCTTTTCTGAAGTGTTATGCTGTTTCATCACAAAGTGGCAGATGTAATCAAGGCTTAGGAGTCTTGTAATTATGACTGAATGACATGCTTTCTCAACTACACTTAGTGTTTTAGCATATGGCCATTGTTTTGCTGTAAAAAAAATACATTAGAACTGATAAGTTTTGTGCCTCATAGAGATGCAGAATTTGCCCTGCGTCTGATTCCCCTTCATGGTTTTCCATCATTATTTGAGCTCTGCAGTGGCAGTGTTTATGTATTTGCATTGTGGTGACTGGTAAATCATACTGGGCTAGTGGCTGTATTTTAGGGGAACCCAAAGAGCATAGCTCCATGAATACCTTGATTATTCAATGCTCTGTGAATGGATAAAGATATTGCACTGAGTACTTTCCAGATCTAGCAGTGAATTGAGCTTAATATAGGATGCAGTCTGAGCAGTACTATGTATGCGTTTGTAGAACAGTTATAGAAACTAAATGCAGGAAGGGTTAAAAACGAGGTTAAGCTGTAAGACAGTTTAAAGACTGATTTAGTTAATCCTGTAGCAAGTCCACTAGCTATTCCCCATGTGAAGCAACTGTGAATATGTTGAAAAGCACTCTGACAGTTTTGCTAGTCAAATGGGAACTTATTCCAGTGGGATGTCATTGCATTGCTAGATATTCTGTCTATGATTCTCAAATGGAGTTTGGGGATATTTAGAAGTGGCTGTGTACTGACAGCCTTAATTCCCACGCAGCATTGTAGTGGCGCATTATGGTGTATAGCTTATGTTAAGTGTAACATGCATACCTCATATTTTCCAGACCTGAGGTTAGCATTGACATGGTACTTATCCATGCAGTTACGAGACCTGTTGTGTGCTGAAGTTTTAGGTTACTACTATCACAAGCTGTTTACATATCAGCACTGTACTGTTCTTAAGGTCACAGAATACAGAAACAAGACAGTGTTCCATTAGATTTCAAAATTGTAGCTGCTTAGAGAATTTTTTAATGCATATGACTGTTTTTGCTTGTATCCTGTCTTTTGAAATTTGTATTTAACACTATTTTAAAACATTCAGTTTGAATGACACTATTTGTGAAGCTAGTACCTTTATTTTTAGTAGTGTCTCTTATTAGGTGACTTAATTGAGGAAAAAGAAAACTAGAATAGTTAAGATGCAGCATTTAATACAAATGATAACCTTATTAAAGATTTATAAATGGAACAATCTGTGGCTTTCAAAGCCACTTTGAACAGTATTTCAGAATTTATAGTGACAAACGTGGTTGGATTACTTTCTTGTTAGCCATCCATTTGGCAGATTTATAGTTTGCATTAATATTAATGTGTCATTATTACCTGCTTTATATAATAAATAACTCTCAGCCATGACAGTATGAGTATAGATCACCTGGATTAAGCACTCTCAATAAGCACAGTTCCAGTGGAAGGTTTGCGAATTAATTGGGAAAATTGCAAATCAGGTAGTCAGCCAAATAATTCATTGTCACATCTAATCAATAAACTTTGTAAATCAACTCATTTAATTCAAAAAATGATCTATATAGATCAAACGACCAATTAAACAATTAGCATACACTTTGCAATTAATTAATTTGGGCATCAATCATGCAATTAAAATTCCAAATTTAAACTACAGAGTTTGGAAACATACAGACACATGAACATTTAGGCTATACGTCATGCCCATGGAGCAGGATTAGATGTTGGCAGATTTACAATAGTCACTGAGCAGTCTACTGATGTTGTGAAGCCAGTAAAATTAGACTACCTTTAAGTGAAAAATCACAACTACTTGCGAGTTGGTGAGCATCCTCTTTAAGTAGGGTTATTGCAGTGACCAGACATTCTAACCTGTTGCAGCATAAGGATCTCAGCATATTTAGTGTTTCTAAAAATAACTATTTGCAGAATGCCATTAAATCCCTGCATGTCATAGAAGTTGGGTGGGATGAGAAGGAGTGTAGTTTGCAGTGACTGTGGTTGCTTATAGTTTAGCAGACTACTGTTGTTAAAGAAGGCTTTTGTTAATTACCCAATATCTCTCTCTCTCTCGCTGCATATATATGTGTGTGTGTGTGTGTGTGTTTGTGTGTGTGTGTGTGTGTGTGTGTGTGTGTGTGTGTGTGTGTGCGCGCGAACACATATATATGTTTACAAGTATTCACTTCTTAACATATTGCCTTGAGAAGTACTCCAGGCAGTATTTTTGGAATTAATATGTATTTTGTGGATGACTATCTGTACCATTTCCAAAATATTCAGTTTAGCTGAACTTCTTACTAACATCATATGTGTCAGGTTGTTGGTCTTTGTCTGATAAAGTAGTGTACATCATACTAAGTAAAAGGTGATATGATTAAGATATGTCATCATTAACTGATTTGCAGCAGGACTGGTAGTGGTGGTGTTCTTGGAACTTAATTTTTGAAGCTGCTTGACAGTGTTGACTAAAAAATGGGTATAGGAATGGGGCTCGAAAATGTGCTACATTTATTTTAAGATGGTCTTGATACTGTCAGCTTGTAAATGTTACTTTTCACTGAAAAAAAATGTTCCTGAACTTCTGGTATTTTATATTTCACCTGGGTTAATATAACTTTCTTAAAGAGTTGTTATAATAGCAATATGTCCTTCTATGCATCTATTGCAGTATTCATAACATGAGGGAGTCCGCCGCTGGCTGACTTGTATATCTGGTCAGTATACAAAAGTCTAACGCTACTGTAGGGTACGTGCAACGTCGCATGTAGTACAGATCCAACGTTGATCATAAAAAGATGTCTAGTATAAAGCCAATGTCAGCATGTACCAGTCCTCAGTGTGTTTCTACCGCTATTCAGATAGTCTTCTCTGGTCGTTGTTCGTCAGAGACGGTCACGATTCCGATCAAATAAGTGCCCCGTTGGGGATTTTTCTTACTGTTTTACTTGCTACTATTATTGTTGAGGTTACATGTCAGCTAGGAAGGGTAAGTGTCAGTGTGGAAGGCAAATTCCACATAAAGATTCCCATGACCTTTGTCTTTTTTGTCTAGGCCCTGACCACGACCATACCACTTGCTTGATTTGCAAGGCCTTAGTCCCCAAGACCCTGTGTAGCTGTTTAGCTTCCCTTAATTTGTAATTAGAAAACCAGCGCCTTAAGTGCCTAGCACGTGATATGGAAGGTACATTGGGCCCTTCAGGTGAGCCGCTAGCTAAGAAAGTCAAAAAATCTAGGCCTGACTTGCCCACTGCTCCTCCAATTTGGACATCTGTCCCGAGGCTGATGTTGGCTTAGAGACCGTTTCAGGGTATGTAGGTGCTCCTTCCATGGGTTCCTGTGTGGGGGCCATGAAGGATCCTACTAGCACATCCTGGGGGGATGCGCAGGCATCTGTTCCAAATGTGAGGGGAGCCCAGGCTCATTGTAACTTAAGGCCTGCATGGCATTCTGCAGATCATTGTTCGAGAAGATGTCTCTTCCAATATTGTGTGTAGGCCAACATCGGGCCCCTCATCCTTACACCGCATGGATGTTCCACAAAAGAAAAAACTGAAAACTAAACGTGCTTTTCCTGCCTCTCAACAGCCTGCTGATTAGAAAGCTTTTTCCTAAGGGCTCTTCATTGCCTTTATGACCCTGAGACAATCTTCAGGTCTCCCTCTCCCTTCTCCTTCCCCTTCTCTTTCTACTCAACACAAGAGGATTTCTGTGGCGTTTTCATCAGATGAAGAGGATTCTTTTGGGGATGAGTCTTTCCCATTTTCTGCTCAAATTTCATCTCCTTTGGGATATGCTTCCCAGGAAGAGGAATCAAATGAAACAGATTCCCCAGGAGAGGATATTTCATTTGGGGAAACCATTGTTAAAATGAGGGAGTTCTTTAACTGGAATTGTTCTCAGTGTCAGACATCCAAAAAAAAGAATTATGACCTTCTGCAGATGGATTCCCCTTCTGCCAATACCCCCTGTTCTACCAGCCTTCTTAGATGCATTATCAGCAGCTTCTAAGTGCATTTACTCTCAACCTCCTGCCCCTAAAAGGCCTGACGGGTTCTGTAAGGTGCCAGAGGATTCCAGACTCCTGTTTTAAATGTCCCTCTACAGATGCTGCACCAATTTCAGTGTCTGCTGACAAGGCCTCCAAGATACTGCACTCTACTTCCCTTCTGCCTTCAGACAAGGAGGGTAAAGTTATGGAGAGGCTGGGGAAAAAAGTTTATACTTCAGGGGCTCTGGCATTCAGGGCTGTAAATTACCAGACCCATATGGCTAAATACTCCTTGGCCCTTCTCTCGGATGCTGGTAAGTTACTTTCAGAGCTTCCAGACTCTTCTACAAAGGCTCAGTTATCCTCCATTCTGAACTCCTCTGCTCAAGTTGCACACTATTTTATTAAGTGTAGGTAATATGCTGTGGAGGCATCAGCCAGAGTGACTACTTCTGGGTTGGTTCTCATGAGATACTCCTGGCTTAGACTTCAGCCTTTGCCAGATGACTAAGGCCAAAATCATGGATGCCCCCCCGGTCAACCAACCATTATTTGGTACCTCTGCAGCAAAACTCTTCAAGTCATTAAAAGAAAAAGGCAATGAGCTGCAAGATCTTAAGCATATGTTTGTGTCCTCAGTTCCAAGATTTCAGAGGAACTGCCCTTCTAAGACTCCCTTTGTTAGGAAGCCTTCCAGACCCCAGTCTTCAAAGGGTAAAATAGATACTGGAAAGCATTTTTTTTCCAAATCTTCCACATCCACTCTTGCTGCTCCGAAGCAGCCCTTTCAGGCGAAGCCAGGTAGTCTGTGACTACATGCCCTTTGGCAGCCAGACTCCTCTTTCCCTTCACCTTTCCTTCTGTCTGCTTGGAAATGGATCACTCAGGATTCATGGGTCCTCTCCATTAATCTTCAAGGATACTTCATGATGTGGAAAGCCTCACCTTCCTTCAGGGGTATTCCACAACCCCCAAAGGAACAGCTGAAACTGTAATTTCCAGTCTTTTCTTTTAGGGCACTATTCAGGAGGTGCCACCTTCTCAAATAGGGAAAGAGTTCTACTCCAGGATGTTCCTGGATCAGAGGAAGGATGGTCCTTGGAGACTCATCCTAGACTTATCCCACCTAAATACTTTTCTGAAGTTTCCCACCTTTCACATGCTAGCCTTGCCGACTGTTCTTCCCCTCATCCTTACTAAGGCCTATATGTTATCTCTGGACATCAAGGATGCTTATCTTCACAGTCCCATTCATCCTCAGTTGAGGAATTGTCTTCACTTTGCTGTTGTTTCCTCACATTCTCAATTCTCTTCCTTCCCTTTTGGATTGTCTGTGACCCCAAGGGTCTTCACAAAATGCTTAACTGCTGTCATAGCCTTTTGTAGACTACAGGGTATTCAAATTTTCCCATATCTGGATGATGATATTCTCTAGGCTCAGGTTTCAGACTCCTTTCAGGAGAATCTTCTTATTGTGGTGTTGCTGTTGGAGAGGGTCTAGGATTCACTATCAACTACCACAAATCTACCCTGATTCCTTCTCAAGATCATGTTTTCCTAGGTTGCGTAATCCAGATGGGACAGGATGTTGTCTTCCTTACCTCCAGAAAAGGTCCTGTCTTTCACCACCTACATCACGGCCCTCTTGCCCCTTCAATCCCTGACTGTCACGGAGTTTCTTTACCTTTTGGGCTTCATGATGTTCACTATTCCCATGCTACCACTAGCCAAGTTACACATGAAATTCCTGTGGTACATCAGGTCAGTTAGGGTAGAACACTCTCATCCGCTGGAGTTTGTGATGCCCCTTCTCCCCTGCTTGAAAAAGGAACTAAACTGGTGGATTCAGCAGGTTATCTGTAATCCAGGCTTAGACTTACAGCCACCTCTTCCCACTCAGGAGCTGTACACAGACTTTTCAGACTTGGGGTGGGGAGCACCCCTGGCTTCATGACTTGGGGTGGGGAGCAGCCCTGGCTTCATGGAGGGTACAAAATGTGTGGTTCCCCTCCCAGAAGAGGGAACGCATAAATATAAAAGAGAAGAGAGTCCTGATTTTTGCTCTACATATCTTCAAACCCTTTCTTCTTCCAGGTGCTCTGAAGTGGTTTACAGACAATACCACTGTCCTTTGCTATGTCAACAAGTGTGTGTGTGGGGGGCAGGTGTTATCTCATGTACAGACTGGCTCTCCAAGCCTGGGAGTTAGCATCCAAGAGTCAACGCACCCTCCAGGTAGTTTACATTCCTTCCACTCAAAATGTTGTGGCAGTCGCATTGAGCAGGTCCATGACATTCCCATGAATGGATGTTACACAAGGATGTGTTTCTGGACACTGTCCATCTGTGGGGTACACCTCAGGTAGATCTCTTCACCTCTCCCATGAAAAGACATCTTCCAAAGTTTTGTGCCAGAGTTCCCAATCCTCTGGCATGGAAGGTGGACACCCTGTCCTTCTCCTGAAAGGGGATGTGTCTTTATGCACTCCCCTTTTTCCATTGCTCCAAAAGATCCCATTGAAGATTCAACAGGAGCAACCAAATATCTTGCTGGTGACTCCCTTTTGGCCAAGACGGCACTGGTTCCCCCTTCTCCTGCATTTAGCCAAGGGCAGTCATCACAAGTTACACCACAAAGTGGACCTACTCACACAGGACAAGGGATCTGTAATACATCCACAGGTGTCAACCCTACAACTGACCCTGTGGGTGATAGGGATTTGTTTCCTTTCAGACACCTTTTCTCTGAGGATGTGCTGCAAGTTCTGCAGGAGGCCAGAAAACCCGATACTAGATAATCCTATATTTCCAAATGGAAAAGGTATGCCATGTGGTGTCTTTCTAAGGATCTGCAACCACTGCTGGTGCGTGTTCCAGTGGTTCTGCCCTATCTGTGTTAATTATTGAAGAATGGGCTGGCATACTCTTAAGTAAAAGCTCATCTTTCTGCTGTCTCAGCATGTTTGCTTATGACTCCTCCCTTGGCCTCTAGGCTAGAGGTCAGACTTTTCCTGAAAGGCATCCTACATATTAGACCACCAAGGAAACCAGTTCCTCCTCCTCAGGATCTTAACTTTGTCCTAGAAAACCTTACTCTGGCTCCTTTTGAACCAGTGAGGAGTTGTTCTCTTCAGTAATGCACCTGGAAAACAGTCCTTTTTGTGGCCATTACATCTGCTAAGAAGGGTTTTTGAACCTCAGGCACTGATGTCTTCTTCCCCTTCACTGTTTTCCACAATGATAGGGTCGCCTTACGTGCTAACTCCTCCTTTATGCCAATGGTGGTAAATGAGTTGTCACTCATCAGTCCATTAATCTTCCCACCCTCTTCCCTTCCCCGCAGTCCTCTAGTGAGAAGATCTTCTTCAGATGTGTATAGGCAACTCAGATTTTATTTGGACAAAACCAAACCTATTAGGAAATCTAACCACCTTTTTGTCTCCTATCACCCAAGGGACCTGGGCAAGCGTGTTTCCAAGCAGACTATTTCCACTTAGATTTCCAGAACCATTTCATTTTGTTACGTGTCCCATGGGAAGAATCTTGCTTCCTCTGCTCAATTCTTCTTCTGCATGAGCTTTGGCATTCTCCCTCATGTTATGAATACTACAATATATGAATAGAATGACATAGAATAGTTGTGTAAAATCTTGCCATAACCATAGACGTCCTTCTCTTCTGTACGTTGCAGTATTCTTTCCCCCCACCGCCCCCCTGATACTTGCCTGTATGCTGATGGTGTGTTTCCTCACCTTGATTCAGGCTGGTGCTCTTCTTGCAACATTCATTTCTGAGGATTGGTACGTGCTGACGTCTGCTTTATACCTGGTATCTTTTTATAACCTACTTTGGAGCCATATTATGTATGACGTCGCACATACCCTACAGTAGTGTTAGACTTTTGTATATTGGCTGGACTTGAGTCAACCGGCGGCAGACTCCCTCATGTTATAACTACTGCAACATATAGAGGAAAAGGACATCTATGGTTATGGTAAGATTTTACACAGCTATTCTGTATTCACTAGCATAATTCAGCTGTTAAGAATTCTAATTACCATGACACTTTAGAAATGATTCAGAATTAACAGGAACTTGTCATTATACTTGAAAGATGTTTCTAATGAACCTTTTTCTTATGTGACCTTTTTCTGTATGTATTTTTTTCATATTAAATGTTTAGGCTGTTAGGAATTGTTCTGTCTGGAAGATATTAAGTAAACAGTTAAATGTGCAGAACTTATTAAACTATAGAAGTTTCTTGAAAGCTATCAAAAAAGGAATAGGTTCATAGGTTTACTAGGCTAACAACCACAAGGGCCTTTTTTAGCCTAGCCATGCATCCCATATCTCTGACAAATTCTGATACCCTTGATAAGTGTAAGCATGTGCCTGGGAGATGAATAATTTGTTTATATATATGGATCATAAATATTGCATAATGATTTTATTAGATTTTTTCATTATTCGGAATCAGTATTGCATTAACATTGTTTTTTTTTTTTGCTTCTTTTTAGCATAACAATGTTTTGTACTATGAAATGGGGTAGTCACACTTGTAAAGTAGAAATTTGTCTGTTAAGTAAGTTGACGGGTAATGTTGCCTGTCTTCTCTTGAACCAAAGGAGAAGTTTGTGTAGTAATTATTTTGCACTTGATTAAATGTGTGAGCTTTTAAATTTGTCTGAAGTTTGCAAGAACAAAATGAAGCAGTTATGATGATTTGACATTGTTTGAGAGCAGGGTTATTGTTTACCATTCATTCATTTTCTGATTCCCACTATATCATATGCATGGTCGCAGGGGGAGCTGTTTCAAGCAGGCAGCAAATGTAATGCATGAAACTAATTGTGGAAGCACATGCATACATACGCATGGGTAGTATGGAGGATTGACAGCTTAACATCAATAGGTCTTTTAGGATGTGGGAGGAAATCAGAGCCCCTACCAGGAAAAAAAAACATGCAGGAGGAGAGAGGGCAGTTTTCCATGTATACGGAAAGCATGTCAGCCAAAAACTGTGCCAGAATACCAAATGCTATGCTCACCAACTCTTAATTGCTCTACCACTGGACATCTAATTCGATATTTCACTGTTAGCAGACTTAATGCAACAAATATGCATGAAAGTCATGCTTTCTCAGAAAGGAAAAATATTCAGCTTAGCAAATGACATTCCAACAGGGAGAGAGATGTGCTTAACAGGAAAGCAAGAGTAGTGCAAGATATTATAGTTTACTGCAATTTTTTTTGTGGAGGGGGTTAGCACACTGTAAATTGCTCTGAACCCCCTCCCCCCCAAAAAAAAATTATAAAACACTTCTGTGTATTTTCTTAATGAAGAACTAATTATGTCGAACACTTCAAAGATGGCTGCATGCTGGTGAGTAGGTTGATTATAGCTATCCCATTGGAAAAACAGAACATGTTAAAAAGGGGCCAGTGTGTGTGTGTGTGTGTGTGCCTGTTTGGGAAAAATTCAGTCACTGGCTATTAATTACACTGCCTGGAAGAAGACATTTGGAGAACCTAAAATGAAGCTTACCAGAAAAGGAGAAGAGAAAATTGTCTGGGGAGAATCCTGCATGTGTTCAGCAAAAAACAATTCAAGTTTCAACTTTGTTGCATGAAGTGGCTTCCTGTAATTTCGAGGAAAAAATACAAATCCACTAAGAAGTGCTTAAAATAAATAAAATACTGAAGGAATATGTCAACTCAACAAAGGGCTGGAAAAGTCTAAGAAGTTTCAACTAGCTATTCAGATGAGCTGATAAATCTGCAAAAATCTGAAGATGAAATGAAGAAAAGGCTGGCTGAGCATCAGGCTTCTGAAGAAGAGCCGTATCAAAAAGTAGTAGAGTTAGAAGACAGAGAGAGCCCACAGAGAAAACCTGAGATTTTCTGCTGTGACAGAGAAACTGAAAGGAACATACTGCACTGCTGTTATGAAAGTACAAATAGGCTACTAGACTGGTGTTCCAGAGCAATATTTGTTAATTTTGAGGGTACCTCGTGTAGATTGCAAACCTGGCCATGAAAAAAGAGCTGAGTCCTATATTTACAAAGATTCTGTCATCCCAGTAGAAAGAGTTGATCCTGGCAAAATTATGGCAGAAAGGAAATTTAGTAAAAATTGGAGATAGCACAGTGTTTGTGGAAAATAATTATGGAATATACACTAGAGTGATGAGAAGCAAATTTCTTTCAGTAGTAAGAGAGTGATAAGAGGCCAAGGTGAGATTCAAGCTGCTGTATTCAGCTGTCTTCAGAGTATTTTGTCCTGGAGGATCAAAGATCATTTGTTGCAAATAGGCTAAGGAGGATATAAAGAGTGAGCCAGCAAGCAGAAGGGGATTTTGTCTTTCATTCTCCTGACAACAAAGTTCGCAGAAAAGACTTTTCCAGTTGACTACAAGAATCAGGAGTACCTTGGATGTGAAACAGAGTCTGGAGATGAGAAATGGAGAAGATCAGGAAGAAGACCAGCAGCACTGAAATTATAAATGGAAGACTGTAAAACATAAATCACATTTGTGAAATATGTTTTTGGCAAGAAAATGTGGTTGAGATAGTGAGATTTTGTTAAACTTCTGGGTGGACTGTGTAAAGCATAATGCCCCACTTTGCTATTAATGTTTAGAAGGATACTAAAGGGAAAACCTTAACTAAAACCATTTTTGTTGGTATAAACATTTTATGATGTAAAATGCATGTTATATTGTAAAGCAGATTTGTATAATGTGTAGTCAGGGGTATTTTAGATGTGTGTAGGTTCTTTTCAGTGACTGCTGTATCTGCAAAGCAAACCAATGCCTTTTCTTAGTTATAAGTTGTATAGGCTTTACACTGTGACAAGATAAGGAGGGCTGGACAAAAGCAAGTTTAAGTTGATATAAGGTGATCTTGAATTGCTAGGTTGGGGTGAAGTATAAAAGCGTATAGATTATATGATATGCAGAATTAAGATAATTTCCCTTTTTACAAAGGTGGATATCTGGATTGATGTCTTTCCCTGCCTTGAACTATGAATAGTTTCTATTTTAAGAAAATAGATTTCAAAAATAAAACAAAATGATGAAAGAAGAAAAATCCTGTTTCTTGAATCTGCAAAGTTATTATTTTTTTTCCATTAGTAAATGCCATCAGTGGGAGATGTGAAGTCTGCAGCTGAAGGCATTTGGCCAGGAGAAATCTGTACATTGTGTTCTGAGTTAATGTACAAGGATTCCTTCAAGCATCTGCACAGTTAGCTGTTTTTTCATTGTTGACTACATTTATTTGGAGACTTGTCAGCAGGGGCATTTAGTCTTGAAAGTTCTGACCACTCTTTGTTGAGAAAAGTGCAACATTTAGTTTGATTGGCAAGCAGTTTATTTTTTTACTAAAGTTTGAAACTGGGCTCCTAATATCTTAATGCATTTAATAGAATGGTGTATACTTTAATTTTATTTAAAGGTAGCCAGTACACTTTTTCTTGGGGCTAAAATTTAACATTTTTGTGAAAGCATGAAAGTTTTTTGTTTTTTTTTACATCTGGGAGGGGAAAAGAGTTAAGTAAAGTGGAGACCGCACTTTGTGTAGGAAGACAGACTGTAGCATATGCTTTAGCATGGGTAATCTTAATTTTAGATTTGGTAATGCCCATGGGTACAGCTGTCGATTTTGGACAGATGCTGATATCTGGAAGGTTAAACTTGATTTGTTGAAAACGTGCATGGTTTTGTTTGTTCTAAGTTAGTAGGGGATGGGAGTTGTGAAAATGTGTTAAGTGTTTTGTTTGAGGGTTTTCATTAAAGCAAAAAGTTTTGAAAATGTGACGTAGGGTCACATGGAAATAAGAAATAACTGTATAAAAGGTCAGCCTGCTAAACAGTATGCGCATATAAGAAAAAAACTGTATATGCATTTTCAAAGAATTGTCATGTGTAATAGGTGGGAGCAGTAACTTTCTATCATGATGGCTGCTCTCTCCATTTTATCTTGGAATGCAAATAGCCTTACAGTTGTGGGCAAAAAGAAGGGGTTATTGAATTATATTAAGAAATATAAAGTGCCAATAGCAATGTTACTGAAGGCACATTTGATAGAAATCAACATGTGATTTTGACAAAGCAATGATTTCAGAATGAATATTCACCAGAATATCAGGGACAAAGGAAAAGGAGAGTAATGATACTGATTGCTAGAGAGGCTCCAATAGTGATATAAGAAGGGGAAAAGAAAGCTGATAATGATAGATTTGTGGTAACAAGGAAGGAGTATTATGCTAACGTATATTTATATTTTGTCAAAAACTGCAGTTATGGACCTTAATAAAATTTTGGAAGAATCTTCTTTCAGCAGGGAACTTTTATTTGTAAATGGGGATTCAAACTTGATTTGCAATAGTGATTTGTGTCAGGGAGATCTACAAGGGAAAGTAAAAAAATGGGTAGATTTCTGAAAAAAAAAAGTTATGAATCTGTTTGATATGGAAGATGTGAATTTGTTATTACGCAAGGTACAATAACTGGGCTAGACCAGTACATTTAATTGAAAGCTTCGGCATGCATCCAGTTATGATTTGATATTGTGCACTGATAAAATCCAGCTGCTACTAAACATTTTGTTAATTCTTTCCCTTTCCTTCCAGCAAGGATGGGAAGGATTTTGACAAGTCTGGGGAAAAATGTACGCTTCTGCAACTTCAGTTTTTGGAATTCTAAATTGTCAGGCCTGTATGTTGAAGGTTATACTGGCTAATTGTGAACGTATGAGCAATGTTTTGGCATCAGTTTCCTCTTGTGAAGAGAAATCTCCTTTGTGTAATTTGGTTTCTTCTGTTTCTCACGTCACTGCTCATTGTTTAAAGCACGTCTGTCGTTTTGTCACTACTGCATTCTGGGGGTACTGCCACTGAAACTGTTTTGAGTAAGTGTTCCTGGTTGTTTTCTTGGACCTCCCTGAGGATGTTGGAAAGGAATTCTTGAATTCTGTCTTGGACTGAGATCTAGTTTTACCTTCTGCTGCAGAGGTAATCAAAAAGCGTGATGAGCGGGGAGAGCTAATTCAAGGAATCCAACAGATTTTTCAGCCGTCCCCCAAGTATTCCAAGGGGTTCTCTGCTCCCTCTCTGACTTGAGCAAAAATAAATAAATACAATAAACAGTCCCAGCAGAAGGCTGGGAGGCAAACATTTCAAAAAACAATAGAAGGAAGGTCCCCAAAACAAAGCAGAACCACCACCTCCAGAACTAAGGTCAGTTCAGTAAGTTAGAATGACTCTGTCCCCTCCCCCTTGCAGTCCCTTAACCCCCCCCAATAGGTCTGCATCTCCATTTCACTATTTGGCAACGGATTGTTTTAGGCAAATGGGCCTTGGTTGTGATCCATCGAGGCTAGAGATAGCAGTGGAGGCTCCCTTTCCTTTTCAGGGGATTCCTCATCCTCACTTTCCTTTTCAGGGGATTCCTCCTCCTCACCAGACCAAAGTCTTCTGTTTCCTCCCATCTTACAGCACATTTTTTCTCAAGGTGTAAAAGAAGATTTTTCTCCTCCTAGTCTGTGGGGAGAAGTTTTTTTTTTTTTTTAATTCAGTGATGTTTCTGGTGCTAAAGAAAGAAGATTCTTTGAGATCAGTTTTGGATCTTTCTTTCCTGAATCAGTGTATGATAGCGACCAAGTTCAAGTGCTTTCATTTCACAACTTGTTACCCCTTCCTTCTCAGAGTTTTTTTTTAGTGACCTTAGATTTAAAAGATGCATGCCATTACATATTCATCCAGATTTCTGGAATTTCTCATCCACTCCAGTGGAGCTCTGGAAGTGAGTACTCCTCTCCTAATGATTGTATGATGAGCTTTTTAACAAAATAAATTGACAGACTCACTTTTCAATAAACTGTTCCTATTTCTGGAACCATTAAGGTTACTGAAGAAATGCAAGTGGAAAACTGTTCAGCACAATCATATCTTTGCACTGGTAGTGTTCTTCAAGATTCTGTTTATTAAAACTGGGTTTTGTAAGTCATAATAAACGCAGTAAATATGAAGTATAACATTTTGTAAACAATTCAATATCTTGGTAACCACTCAAATTGTGTACTATCAGCAGCATTTTTTCATCCGTCTGTAAGCTGTGTGGTTAAGCAGTTAGGTTTGTGGGTTCATTTGTCAGCCATTTCAGCATGTCGGCCCATGGAGCCTCCTCTTTCAGTGCAGTCTTATGTCAAAATGTTTTTTAAAGGGAGTTCTGTGTAAAAAGACCTAGAAAAAAACAGTGGCACCTCCTTGGATCTTAAATTTGTGGTAAGAAAACTTAACTCTTGCTCTGTATGAGCCAGCTTATCAGGCTGACTTGAGGTTCTTAACATGGAAAAAAAGTTATACTTAACTGCTCTGACCTTTGTAAGAAGACTGTCTGAGTTGCAAGCTCTTTTGGTGGGTCATCCTTATCTCTTTTTCCATAAAGATAGGGTATCCTTGAGAACTTTTTATGCTTCAAGTGATGTCAGTGTTTACATTGAGCCAGTCTGTTTGTCTCACTGCATTCTTTCAAGAACCTAAAATGGGAGAGAGGATACTTCATACATTAGATGTCCACAATTACATGTTTTTTTCTTCTTTTTTGTCACATTGACCCTTCAGGCCTTTAGCCTCCCTCTCTCTTTGGTGTCTTGAAAGCTCTGAAGGGCTTGGCATCCAAATCTGAATTTCAGTCTGCTCAGCTTGTGCTTACTAACTGGGTGCATGAAAGATACCCTGAATTTTTGGAAGCTGGCTGGCTGTTATATCCTATATAGGATGTTACCCATATAGCTTAGGCTACTGCAGCTATGATCATTTAAACATCTACTGTTATGGTAAGTTTGCTTATACAACTGTGCTTTATTTAGAAGGACTGACAGAGGTTAAAGTATTGCAGAACAAGGGGAATCTCACAAAACAGGAAGATGCACAACTCCAGAATACTAAAAGGAAAATAAGGGAGCATTTGTATAATATGCATGACTTTAGAAAGCTTGCTGTTAACTACTTTTTATAACTACTGCACAGTACAAAAAACATTTTGCACAATCAATCACAACAATTTAGGCCACAGAACATACAAGGGATTTTCACAAAAGTTATGGCGCCTACATGAAAAATAACCAGTGGTCTTATAGAGGTCTTAGAGGTATTTTATAACTTTTATGAAAATGTGTATAAAGGAAAAGAATGCGGAAACTAAGAAAAGGCACAAATGGAAGTATTTATGGAAGACTTAATTATGCCAAGGTTAGAAGAAGAATCTCAACAATTAACTATTAAGATAGGAAGAGATGAGATAAAAATAGTGCTGTATAATTAATCCACAGGAAAGTATCTAGAAACAGATGGTATTCCTATGGAAGGCTGGACATTAGGATTCAAAAAAGTGATTAAGGTCTGGAAGGTTTTGTTTAATAGTATTTTAAAAGGTAGGGAAGCACCATCATCTTAGAAGAAAGCTGTAGTGGCTGTATTACCTAAAGAGGATTAAAGATGCATCAAACCCAGCTTGATATAGACACATTTCAATTTTAAACCATGGTTATAAAGTGCTTATGTCTGTACAAGCTAAGAGAAATACAAAGTTGTTGCCAGAGTTGGAAGATATGGAAAAATGTGGTGTTGGGGGGGAGGTGCAGACATTTCACAACATTAGTAGAGCAGCAGTGATCCAGATGGAAGCAGAATGCAAGAAAAATACAGCTGTTTTAGTGGGTCTTGTTGCAAAGAAAGCACTTGATAGAGTAAGCTGGGATTTTGAGTATGGCAATGGAAACATCTGCATTCTGTGACACAGTAATAGGGTAAGTTAAGAGGATATATGAAGGATTGAAGGCAAGAATTAAGATAGGAGGGTTCCTCTCTGATGAGCTGCGTTTGAACAGAGGAACCAGGCAGGGGGTCTCCTGTTTCATCATTATTTTCTATATTTTTAGTTAGACCTATTGGCAGAGTAAATAAGGGACTCAGAAATTCAACATTATAATTGGTATGGCAATCAAGAAAAGCTGACTTTTCTATTATTGTCCACAACTTCTCCTCTAGGTATATAAAAATATGCCTAAAGTTTATGACGTCTGTAACAAGCTGGGTTTGATGGGTCTTTACTCCCTTTTTGGTAATACAGCCATCACAGCTTTCTTCTAAGATACTGGCGCTTCACCTCCTTTTAAAATACTGTTAAACAGATGATATTTTGCACTTGATAAATCCAGAAAAATGGCATTCAGTGTTCTTTTGGTAGTGTGGGGCATTTTGAGACCATTTCGTCTTTTCGGTATAAAAAAATTAGAGAAAATAAAACAAAGGCTATAGTAGTAAATTATGTACACACACATTCATTGGTTCATTAATACCCATATTTATGCGGGCATGATAAGGTTAAATATTTAGGTGTATGAATTTGAAAAGATTATGTTGTGGTAGCTAAAGAGATCTGGGAAGAGAATAAAAAGATAATACAACAAATGATAAAAGTGTTGGCTCTTGTTTATGGATATGGATAAAGGTCAGTCATATTTTATGTATATAGAAAAGAAGTTATGAACAACAATAGAGTTGAAGGAATTTATTTGGAAGGGGGAAGAGGGCAAGAGTTAAGTGGGATAAGTTAATTCTCAAGCGCATTATCCAGCACAAAAGTACACACAACAGCAATCAAATACAGTGGAATGGATTTCATTTTTGTTCCATAGTCTCACAGATAAACCGGTTTCAGCACAAGACCAGATTATCTGTGAGACTATGGACTAAAAATAAACTCAGCTGCACTGTATTTGAGTGCTATGGTATGTACTTTTGTGCATCAAAGTTTTCTTTCCCTTTGATTTCCAAGCACTTTACACACTGAGGAACTACATTTGTGAGCTTCTATTTTTGGATAAGTTGATCCTCCTCATTGAACAAGGTGGTTTAGGATTACGTGATTTGTATGGAAATTTTAAAGCTGTGCATTTAAGTCACAGATACATAACAGGAGCAGAAGGTTATAAATCAAAATGGAAAGGGGATGATGATGAAGTGGGGGAGGATGTGTTTAAGAAATAATGAAAAGTAGGATTTTTGAAGGAGATCCTTAAGGAGAATAATCACCATACAAAGTATTATATTCATAAAGTTGCAGAAGATACACTAAGAACTAAGTCAACGGGGAAATGGAGAAAGAAGATTTTGCCAAAAAGGATTACTGCAAGTAGGGGTACAGAAAATAGGAAAGAGGGGACTGAAATTTACTGGAGAAAATTGGCATAGAAACCAAGGTATTGGGAGCAAATAACTAGAGAGGGAAAGGTAGTAGCACATTATGATTCATTGCTGTAATGAATTCATAACCTGGTTGCTGCTGCCAACATAGTGCATTTCTGCACAGTCTTAACCATCTCTAACTTGTCAGCATTCCACCTCCAGAGAGGTATAATATAGTGAGATGAGGCCAAGCAGATGTCTGGGTTACAGGTTAGAGATTTCCTTCCCTACCAGGAATTGATATCAGAGTACAGTCAAAGAGAAGGGGATAGTGGAGTCCTAAGTCCAAGGTAGAATTTGCAGTTGAGTCTGGAATAGAAGCTACTGTTAAAAAAAATAATTCATAGAGCATATAAAATATAATAAAATAAAATGACACCAGAAAAGAGACAGTAGAATCCAACAACAGCACTGTAAGTAAGTTAAGTGCTTTCACTCATTTTATTAAACAAGAGCTTCTTCAGAACAAATACCTTGCTCACTCAATTCCTTTATAAACAGTAGCCAATTAAATCACATGACATTCATAAAGGAAATTGCAACTGAATCCAAAATTTTTAAATAAAATAATCAATATTAATAATAGTATAAATCTATATAAATATAAAGAAACTTAGAAAATGATGAATACATTAATAAAAATCTTCTTATAAATTTAAATATATATATATAAAAATGTATGTGTGTGTGTGTGTGTGTATGTATATATATATATATATATATATATATATATATATATATATAAAATAAAAGTATGTGTATAGTAATACAAAAAACAATTCACAATTAACTACCTGTTTGTGGCTAATGTTAAAAAACATTTGATGTTAATAGTACCATTAAGGCCAGGGGTTTGATCAGCAACCAAAACAATTTGCCATAAACTTTCTCTACACTCCAAGTAAGTCTTGTAATCACCTGTAAACAAATCAGAGTTTACCCTTTCTAATACAAAAAAGGAAAACTTCTTAAAAAGAGGGCACTCTGTGGCATGCACAGCCAAAGCATTGGTTCCATCCTTTTTTCTGATGGCTAAACAGTGCTCATAAATTCTTTTATTAAGAGCTCTAATGGTTTTACCAATGTAAAACTTATCACATGTCACACCTAGCATAGTAAACAACATTAGTTGTATTACAGGTATAATGATCCTTGGACCAGAACATCCTCCCTATGTGCTTAAATTCAATACTGGACACATTGCTCATAAATCTACACTGTTTGCATCGTCCACACGAAAAACTACCAACAGTGTTAGATGTTGTGTTGGAAGCCATTTTTTTGTTGTTGTTCTCCAAAATGGACTTGATACTAGTAGTCTCTTTGTAAGAAAAGTATGGTCTATCCCTCAAAATCTTCGCAAGTTCAGTATTTCCCATCATAACTTTCCAATGGTCTAATAAAATTATCTTAATATAGGCCATCTCATTACATATGGGAATAGGAAAAGCCAAAGTACCACTTTTCTTAAGTTTACAGTTGGGGGTTTTGGTAGATCTATAGAATTTTTAGATATACATTTAACCTTTGACACCTTTTCTCAAAGTTTCAAAAGTCAGATATTTAGGAAGAACACTTTTGTTAATCAGTATCTGCATGGGGATAGTCTACATCCTGTCCACATGAAAGGTGGAGTAGTCAAAGGTCAATTTTATACGTCTCAGCAGGTTAATAAGTGAACACTCTGTTTTCTTGCATGAGGTAGACAAACTGACACAGTTTTTTCTTCAAAGAGGTTATGACTTAGTTTGGCTTAATAAGACAATTCAGGATGTTTTGTTGCTTAGGGACACCTCGGCCTGTACTATTTTGAGCATTAGGGACAATTTTAGGGGAGTGTCTTTCAGTGCTCAGTGTAAAGATTCTTACAAATTTTCTTTGGCTTTTCCTAATCCCATATGTAATGAGATGGCCTATATTAAGAGAATTTTATTAGACCATTGGAAAGTTATGATGGGAAATACTGAACTTGCGAAGATTTTGGGGGATAGACCATACTTTTCTTACAAAAAGACTACTAGTATCAAGTCCATTTTGGGTAACAACAAAAAAATGGCTTCCAACACAACATCTAACACTGTTGGTAGTTTTTCGTGTGGACGATGCGAACAGTGTAGATTTATGAGCAATGTGTCCAGTATTGAATTTAAGCACAGAGGGAGGACGTTCTGGTCCAAGGATCATTATACCTGTAATACAACTAATGTTGTTTATTGTGCTAGGTGTGTTAGGTATGATAAGTTGTACATTGGTAAAACCATTAGAGCTCTTAATAAAAGAATTTATGAGCACTGTTTAGCCATCAGAAAAAAGGATGGAACCAATGATTTGGCTGTGCATGCCACAGAGTGCCCTCTTTTTAAGAAGTTTTCCTTTTTTGTATTAGAAAGGGTGAACTCTGATTTGTTTACAGGTGATTACAAGACTTGCTTGGAGTGTAGAGAAAGTTTATGGCAAATTGTTTTGGTTGCTGATCAAACCCCTGGCCTTAGTGGTACTATTAACATCATATGTTTTTTAACATTAGCCAGGAACAGGTAGTTAATTGTGAATTGTTTTTTGTATTATATGTAATACTATACACATACTTTTATTATACATATATATATATATATATATATATATATATATATATATATATATATATATATATATATACACACACACACACACACACACACACACACACACACACACACACACAGGTTCATAGGTAGGTACTAAACGTGCCTGTTTCTATGGATGATTTTGAAGCATATTAAGCAATGTTGTACCTAAATAACCTTGTTTGTTTCTTAGAGCATCTGCTTAGTGTCTCTGCTTTTTCATCTTGAAGTAATTGTAATAGCATTACAGTTCTCTGATGTGGTTGAACTTCCAGTGTGCCATTTAAAACGCACACTAAAAGAAAAAAACGTAGAAGAGACATTGACGTTGTGGCACAGAGGAAGGGCTGATTTCAGAAACTTCTGCCTACCCTAGGCTTGCCATTGGGGAGCTTGTTGCCATCTAATTGTCCCTAGTGAGGAACTGTCATGTATGAGAGCTTTTAAAATGTGTAAAATGGAACAGTGTACAATACATAAAACTTTGCACTGTGGAAGCACTGCAAAGAGGAGGAGGCAGAGAAGCATTTTTCTTAAGTTCATTAAATGAATGCTTAGGGCGTGACAGATTAAAGATAGTGTCCTTTGATGAACCACACAGAAACACTATTTACATCTTAGTAGTAGAAGACAAGAAGGGTGGCCACAGTGGGCAGCGGTTAGCATTGCCATCTCACAGAACGAGGTTCTCCAGTCGGCTGGGGTGCCTTCTGTGCGGAGTCTGCATGTCCTCCTTGTGGTCACGTGGGATTCCTCCGGGTGCTCCAGTTTCCTCCCACATTCCAAAGACATGCTATAGGTGGATTGGATACACTAAATTGGCCTTAGGTGTGTGTGTGTGCATGTGTGTACCTTCTGTGGAAGGTTGGGCACCAGCCTGGCAACTTGACACCATAAAACTCCACTGCCAATCATGAGCGGACAGATATCCGCTGTGGTGACCCCTAACCGGGAAAAAGCCGAAAGAAGAAGAAGTAGTAGTACATGTTCACAGTGTACAGTTGTGTTGCCATCACCAAATTTAGAACAAAGTGAGAAGTTTAGGCAGGACAATAATAGAAAAAAGAATAGAAGAGTCACCTCATAAAGTTTACTAGGAGTTGAGAAGTACAAATGACAATGGCAGTAGTATTGAAGAGTTGTATGCAGTATGTTAGTAGATCGAACAGTCAGTGCCTCCTTAAAATGAGGAGGTTAAGGCTGGATGCAGTAAGAAGTGGTAGGCAAGATGAGTGAGGTAACTGTACCATTTACACAGGGCATCTTTGAATAGGAATTATTTGACAGTATGTCTAAACGCTATATAGAAAGGGTTTTCTTTGAGGTAGGCTTGGAGGGTTCCCAAAGTTGGGGATCTAGGATGGAGAAACTGTGTTTTTGGAACCTGGAGAGTGGTTATGTTGGGGGTTTGGGATCTCAAATAGTAGCCAGGGCTGCAAAGAGATGCCTGGCAAAGGAGGAGAGTAACTCAAGATTATTTAGTTTGAAAAGCAGGAAGCCTAATAAAAAAATGTATATTCTTTGTGAGATTGGAAGCCAGTGAGCTTTCCCCGAGGACTTTACAGTTGTGTTCTGACTTATCAAAGAAGATTTTATGATGACTGCAATATTTAGTTCATACTTTGCTTTTCTGCATTTGATCTTTATTTATTTATTTTATTTTATTTTATATTTGTTGTCTGGGCTAGTCTAGCTGGATACATGTCCATTTTCAGTAGAGGCCCAGGGAGTTAAGCTCCAAAAATAGTAAAAATTTACAAAATACAATACTTAAAACATGACTAAGTTCACAGGGAGATAGGCTCCAAACATAGTAAAATTACTAGATACAACAGTTAAAAATGAACTAAAGTTCAGCTGCATAAGAGAAATAATAGTGTTTGTAATACAAAATAAAAATTGTGTCTAAGAAGAAGAATGGTAGCATAGAGTCTTTGCATAGGTTTAAGTTACAATGAAGTACAGGTGCACTTAAGGTTCTAGTGTTGTCATTTGTAAGTCAAAGAGGGAGAAAAGTGAGAAAGGTAGTAAAAGAAATACACAAGGGCTAGAATAAAGTTAGGTTCTATAGATTAATGCTGCAGAGGGGACAAGGTCAAGAAGGAAGGAGTATAGCAAGAAGAGAAAATAAGGGGAAAAGTAAGGTTCAGTCAGGTTTAGAACTTTTAGGTTTAGATCTTTTGCTTGTTATTCTTGTAGACCTTTTGAGATTGCCCTTAGAAGGAGGGGAAGTTGATTCCTCAGGGCTATAAGTTTTTTTAAGTTTGTATAAAAGGTCTATTTCTAATTTGCTATTGAACTTGTGGTGGATTGGGGGGGGGGCAGATGCCTGTATGTAGAAATTCTGGTGAGAGTAAAAATCTGCAGTGTAAGCAGTAGGCCTGGTTACTAGATCTGTAAAAGATGGATCACTTTCAGTTTTCATAATGTCATCTGAGAGGGCAAGATGATTGGTCTTTATCAAAGTCCCTGAAAACATGTGCATTGGCTATAAATGTGTTTGGTTCTAAGGGCAAGTTTGGTGGCCTGCAGGTCTGATTTGACCATAGTGGGGGAGGTTTTTAGTGTGGAACAGTAAGTGCAATATTGGTGGAATTCAACGAGTCATGTGCCCCTAGTGGGGAAGGGTACTGTCCTAGGAATTGGTGTTAATGAAATTTAGGAAAATGTGCATATCTGTTACTTGCACTTTGTCACTTAATAAGTGGCTAGTTGAAGTTGCCCAGGATGACTGAGTTTGGCTTTATGGTATTTTGTTTGGGTTAGTTGAGTATCATGGGAAGTGGGAGATGTACAAGAAAGTTCTGCAGCTTGCATTGATATGGTAATTTCATGTATTTAACCAACAGTAAGCTAGGATCAGTGTCATGCTGGATTCACTGTGAATCAGTGGCTTTTGGAAAAATGCACATATAGCCCCACCATCACTGGAAGTTCTGAGTTTCTGATGGGGTGCTAAACCCAGATGAAGAGAGTATATTTTCATAATGGTAGAGCCAAGAATTGGTGACTACACCGATATGTATTTTCTGAAGTGTCATGAAGGCCTTAAGAATGAGCATTTCCTTGTTTAGATTGCTAGCATTTAGCAATGTCAGATGTAAACAGACCTGATTGACTTTGTTGGAAGGGCTAAAAGATTCTGACTTGTTAATGAACTTTTTACTGTCCCAAGGGTACAGGGTTTGAATCTTTCCACCTTTATTGGCTAGCTGTGTGACCTTGAGCAAGTCACTTTACCAAAAAGTGCAGTGGGGCAACTGGAAATTTGGGCTGGGCTTCCTTAATGGTCTCCAGGCCTGTATGTGTAGTAATTACTTGTCAGCCTATAAGATGGACTCAGGTTATTCCAGGTAAAGCAGATGGGATTGCTGACTGTCTTCACATCTAGCTGCTTCTATTTTTGTATTGTTATACTTCTTTGTGAGCTTTGGAAGCTAATTTTTAATTTGTAATTCACGGGGTTGATTTTTTAAAATCTGCTTATTTTGGCATGAATAGTATTTTTTCTTGAACAGAAGCTGATGTTGAAACACTGCAAGGCAGTGAATTCTGCATGCAATTTGATAATACGTGGCCATTATTTGCTAGCTCCTTACACTTCCACATTTGACAGTTTAGCTTGAAAGCCTTGTGTATATTAGTGCTGCCAGGGATCTGTACCATATTGGCAGAGATGCTGTAAAGTTTACTAAAATGGGTACAAAGGGTAATATACACCTTTTAGGACAGTTTGTGCATAATCCAGTCTAGTATTGTAAATGTGTAGCTTTAAGGGTTTGGTCTTCAAAGCAGTGTTGTTTGCTGAGAAAAATCTTCAGATGTGCTGAAAAAAATCTTCAGATGTGCTATAAAAAGTCAGTCTG
Organism: Protopterus annectens; assembly: GCF_019279795.1. Taxonomy (NCBI): domain Eukaryota; kingdom Metazoa; phylum Chordata; order Ceratodontiformes; family Protopteridae; genus Protopterus; species Protopterus annectens. The sequence continues at coordinate 492,860,832 of NC_056750.1, forward strand.
CATTTCGGATCCCATTAAAGATTAATATTTACCATAGGATCATAGGAGGTTACTAGGGTAATGGCCCCCCAGGGCTCTTACAAGCCGAGCCAAGTTGAACCCATATGTTCCCAAGGGTGTCTGGTTCAAGCAGACACTAAAATCAGCACCTATTACTCCTTTCTAAGAGGGACACAGGTGGAACCCCCGGGGTAAATTTCTGGTCAGCCATCCAGTCATTCGGATTACACTTAAATAGGGTCATCAAGGGGCTTTATTTAACATGAATAGAAAGCTTGTTCCAAAGGTGGGGCAACCTCTCTGAGACAAATCTGTCTCTCCCGCAAGTTATGTTGATGTCACATACCAGGTTAAGGTCTTTTGAGCGAGTGGTCTGTATGCCAGTGTGTGCCATTTGACTTGTAAATGTACAGCATTTCCATTAAAGCTGGGTCAGAGGTTCCTCTATATGCAAGGCACAGGTTGCCCCTGAACAGTCTGTACAACACAGAGTAAAGTGACAATGATTTCAGTCTGTTCGCATAAGACATATCTTGAAAGACCCTGAATTTTCTTTGTAAGGAACCTTTGTGGTCTTTCCAGTTGCTGCAAGTGTTTGGAAAGGAACGTACCAAAGAGAACGTTGTACTCGTTATTGGCCTGATGAGGGAAGAGTACAAGGGGGGTTATAAACTCTTTTTGTATCTGGAGGCAATACCCATACTTATGAGATGAGTAATATAAAATGCCCTTCTTAACACTGTGGAGCCCAGATCTCTCACCACTGACTGTGTGCTTAGGTTATTGCTATTGATGTGGTAGTTTGCAGGAACATCACCCTTACCAAAGTGGATGCTGATGCATTTTTTTGCATTAAGTTTATGACTGTAACTTTGGCACCAGTCATTAGTCTGCGTAAGACCTTCTTGCAGGATGTTGACATTGCTAGGGGTTTCAGTGATTGCTCCCAGTTTGAAGTCATCAGCAAACTTTGTCAGCCACAGTCCTTTAGTTTTAGCCTGTACTTCAGAGAAGTAGATTCCAAATAGCAGGGGTCCCAGAACTGACCCCTGTGGAACACCACTGGTTATGGGTCTGCTGGAGGAAGTGTAGTCCCCTGTTTTTTGTCTGTAAGAGTTCTATCAGTGAGCCAGTTTGCAACCCACCTTACAGTATATGGGTTGATACCCAGCTGTGTGTGAATTTGTCATTATAACTGAGTGGGGGATTGTTTAAAAGTTCTTGGCTAAGTCTAGTTAGGCCATATGCACAGATTTGCCCTCGTTTGAGCCTTTTGTGACTGTCTCAAAGAAGTCCACCAACTACATTTAACAGATAAGCCTTATCTGCAAGGCCATGGTGCGTATTATCATGGACCTTATAAACAAAGACATTGGCAGCCTTCAAACACTGGACCTCACCCAGTTTGTGTTCGTGAAGGGCTGATCTTGTCTCCTGAACGTGATTGACTTCTTCGAATCAGTCTCCAGAGCCATGGACAAGGGTAAGGTGGTCCACACAGCCTATCTAGACCTTGCCAAGGCCTTTGATACCATCCCCCACTCTGGAATCATAGATAAACTTACTAAGCTGGGCATTAAATCCTACGTCACCCAATGGGTTGCTAACTGGCTTACTGATAGAACCCACACTGTAAAAGTAACCGACTCCAAATCCAATTCCAGACAAGTGGAGTATCTCAGGGTTCAGTCCTGGGACTGCTCTTGTTTGGCATCTACTTCTCTGAAGTACAGGCCAACACTAAGGGACTTTGGCTAATAAAAGTTCACAGATGACTGCAAACTGGGAGCCATTATTGAATCCGCAAATGATGTGGATACTCTACAAAAGGGCCTTACAGAAGCAGATGCTTGGTGCCAGAGCCATGGGCTCTAGCTCAATGCCAAGAAATGTATAGTTATCCCCTTTGGGAAAAAACATGTATCCGTGAATTACCATATAGGTGGCAGTACACTAAACACCAAAAGTGTGATAAGAGACTTAGGGGCACAGGTGGACAGTGGTCTCACCTTCGATAACCACATCGCCACAACAGTCAGGAAATCCTTCTATGTGGCACACCTCATCACGAAGGGCTTTTCATCCAGAAAAAAGGAGGTCATTGTCCCACTGTACTCATCCCTCATTAGACCCATTATAGAATACAACTCCCTGTTTGGTATGTACCCCTCAAGACATCTGCAACAACTGGAAAGGCCGCAGACATACCTCACTAAAAGAATCACAGGCCTAAAGCAGATGCCCTATGCTGACCGCCTTAAAAAACTCCAGCTGTACTCTGTCGCATATCGTCCACTCAGAGGCGATCTCTGCTTAACATACAAGGCCATATCAAACCCAGAGCTGTTGGACATGCTACACTTAAAGAAATCCCAATCCCTCAGAGCCACACGCTCCAGTGATCTAAACATTGTCATCACAATAAACAAAACATACTGGAGGGATAGGTTCCTGACCCAGAGACTCCCCAGACTCGAATAGATTGCCCATACATGTCAAGCAGAATGCCTCTTTGGCCCTCTTCAAAAGAAACCTTGACGATTGGATGGGAGAAAGGAAATTCACCCCGGGGATCACATCAATCGCTCTGCTAGACAGGGGTCCAGGGAAGTAAATAGTGTGGGAAGAAATAGCCAGGGAATTGTTATAGCTAGGCTTGTATAGGCCCTAGGGCTGATAGCCTAGTACCAACCTATGACATGCTCTCCCCTTGATAAAGCCAAACTGGATGGGGTCGAGCATTTGGAGATATCCTATATCTTTTTTAATAAGGTCCATAATGATTTGTTTCATGGCCTTGCAGATAAGGCTAGTCGGGCTAATGGGTCTGTAATTCTCGGGGTCCATGGATGCACTCCCTTTGTGCAAAGGTATGACTGTAGCTGTTTTCTATTCTGCTGGGAAGAAGTCAGTGCTTAAGCTGTAATTGAGAAGCATACCCAATAGTGATGCTAATTCTTGTTTTAACCCATGTAGAACACAGCCCAGGATGTTTTCAGGTCCCATAGAGGCTGTGTTTTTTACCTTGGAGAGGGCGTTTAAGACCTGCTTCTTTTAGATACTAGTTTGGGGGACAGGTGTTAGAGATGCTGTGGGGTGTATGTGGTGGGGACAGGGGGAATGAAGTTTTCACTGAACCTATCAGCCAGCAGGTTTGCTATATTTGCAGGTTTTGTATATGTAGTACCATTAACTATGAGTTCAGTGCAAATCTGGGCCTTACCTTTGAGGTTATGGATGTAACTAAAGAACGCTTTGTTGTTGCATTGTGGTGGTCTGAATAAGCAAGAATTGTGTTTAAGTTTATTTAAGCTTTTAGAGGTTGTTGGTACCACATGATTAAGAATGGCAGTCCTTAAATGTAGCATATTTATTGACATTGGCTTATTCATCTACATTGATCTCTCTTGGATTCCGCCTGGGAGCACTGTATGGTTAAATGACATGCTTCGAGTCACAAAGGAGACGAGTGCAGGGCTGAGTGAGTCAAACTCTGGACTGCATGAATCATCTCATTAGCAGCTTATCTCCTTAATCCTGTGTACTGAGTGCCAGACATTGTTATATGTACACGTGATAACCATTTTTGGTCCAATCCAATGGGGTTTCAAATCAAAACCCACAAGTAATGAAACGTACAAGTTTGAAACTCAGATTGAAATGCGTTTGTGTTTAGGTTGTTTGCTGCACTACTCTGTTTCTATGTATTTCACTCATTATGCATACTTGAGTTCCACTCACTTTCAGAAGATCACCTTCTTACATTATAGTGTCCTTGTTCTAAACTTTCCCGTATAGTAGTATCATCTGGCATGCTTTCATATCTCTTACTCTGTTTTCACCTTCTGTAATTGGCCTTTCTTGTTCAGGAGCATGCAACTTAATGCGCATCTTTAGTTTGCCTTTTTATTGTTGTATCCTCTTATTCTCTACTCTTTTTTTCCTTTTTCATAATCTCTTATTTTCCAGGCCACTTTTAGCTGTAGGTTATTTTTTATATAACCAGTAAAAAACGGAGAACAAAAAACCAATAAATCCAAGTCAAGGCAAAGGCACCTGAGTTATTTGCAGGTGCCTTTGCCTTGACTTGGATTTATTTTTTATATAGCTGATTTTGCATTGCTCTGTATGGTTGATTGTGTGTTGCACTTTATACCTCCCTCAAATTGTCAATAACTTATTGATTTTTTTTTTTTATGTAATGGTGGTTATTATTACCCAAGTGGCTTGAGTGATAGCTGTAAAGGGTTATTGAACTAGCCCACCAACCTGGTTAACAAAACTAGTAAGTAAACAAACAGCAGTACAGTGAAATAACATTAATAAAGGGAGAGCAAGTCCATGTGCAAACCTAATATAGAGAGCCTCTCTCATGTCCCCAAGTTATTTATTCTCATTCCAGTGTCACAGCACCTCAGAGTTATTTTGTAGTTGTATGTTATATTTGTTTGCCTGGATAAGTCACTCTACTCACGGAGTCGCTTTTCAGGGGATGGTTGGGAAGAGCTTCATAATGGATTTACAGAATTGCAGAACAGAGGATGTTATGTAGTCCAATCTCGCCTACATTCTTACCCGTGGGTTTGGAGCTGAACCTCAGCTCCGACTCGGCCATACTCTAGCTCGAAGTCTTCATTTGGCTCGTGGCTAAGAGTTATCCCATGCTGCACTGCTCTCTTTCCCCAGATCTAGTTTGCCACTCATTGCGCTCAGACGTGGTCTCGCTCTTGGCCGTGGCTAAGTATAACTTTTCTTCTACTTTTTAGTAGTTTGTTGTTCCAAAAGCTGTTTTCATAGCTAGTCTCTGTGTTTTGATAAAACTGTTTGTGTAACCTGTTTGATGCTTTTTGTCTTGGTATCCCGTTTGCGTTCCTTCTCTTCTTACGGGCTAGGCCCATTTCAGTTAGAGGACCTAGTCCTCTAATTGTGCGTGTCCCAGTTTCCCTATGTGTGCTTGTTCCGGTGGTTGCCCCGTCCCTTTGGGCTAGGGCTGTTTAACTTAGAGGACCTAGTCCTCCCTTGTGTTGTTTGTCAGGGCCGTTTAAGTTAGAAGTCCTTTCTTCCCTGTGTGTTTGTTGCTCTAATGAACTTTTTAATTTAGAGGCATAGTTCCCGCGTTTTTCTGTTGTTGGTGTCTGGTTTGTCTTCTGATATTGTGTACAGTGTCATACCAATATGTCTAAGGTTATAAAAGAACACAAGCCTTCGGGCTTCAAAAAATGTGATAATTGTGGATATAAAATGTCTATTACTGAAGGGCACTCTGTGTGCGTGTATTGCTTGGGGGCTATCCACCTCCAAAAATCCTGTGTGTTTTGTCACACCTTTAGCCCACGCGTTCTTCAAGAGAGGAAGAACAAACTGATTCTGAAGGGATTACTGAAACCCTCCTTCGAAGAAGACTTGGAGAGGGCTTCCAGTTCTAAGTCCTCTCCCTCTGAAACAGACAAGACCTCTAAATCAAAAAAATGTTCTCTGGCTCCGTCAGTTTTATCGGAGCCACCAGAGAAAGTTGCCAAGTCTACTTTAGCTTCCTCGGCTCCATTGGCTTCGGGGCCGAAGGAAGTGGGTGAATTAACCAAGTCAATATCGGCTCCCAGTCTCTTGGAGCCGGTGACGGAGATACTTGTTCGGAGCCGGTCTCCAGTTACTAGACCGTTTTCTCCTCCTCCTAGGTCTCCTTCTGTAGGGAGGTCCAGATCTCCGACCTTATCCTGTAGGTCCTCCAGAACTCTCTTGGACGATGATGTGGATAGAGTGGTACAGAGACTGCTCCATTCACCGGTGTTGGCCAAATTGTTTTCGGCTTCAGTCCAGTCGGCCCTGGAGCCAGTCACCCATCCATCCTCATATGTTCCACCTCCGAGCCTTTCTCAGCCTTCGGAGCCAGAGTTGTCTGTTTCGTCTGATGCCTTCAGGTTGGCTCCAGTAGCCCATCCTGGCATCTCGGTTCCAATCTCCGCTCTGACCCCGTCTGCTCCGTCCGCGGCTCATAGTTCCTCGGTCGGACCAGAGGGAGAGGTCTCTGGTCGATCTTCTTCGGCACGGGTGAGCTTGGGCCCTGTCTCCGCTTCGGACCTTATCCCTTCGGCCCCAAGGGCTTCCACGGTTGGTCGTTCTTTGGAGCCAGGGTGATCAGCTTTCGAGGTCATGCGGAGCGTGCTGGCCAGGTCCTCAGCTGCATCTGATGGCACCGACACTCTATCCCCTCCAGCACAGATATCAATTTCTTATCACTCTCTGTCCTTGGACAGCGGAGACCCAAGGCCTCAGGATACCCCCATGAGTGTTCCCCAACTTTGAGGTCTCCCCAGAGTGTCTGCCTGAGGAGCCCCCCCAGAAAAAGAGTGTGCAAGAGGAAGCACATCGACTCCCAGGATGAGTCTATCACGTCGGACACCGACCTCGAGGAGTCAAAGGGATCCCCCAAGTCGTCCTCTGAAGATATCTCTTTCTCAAATATCCTGGAGATCTTGAAGCAGAGAGGCGACTGGCCCTCCAAATCTCCCTCTGAGGAGGAGTCTGTGTTCCTGAAGGCCTTTGGGTCTGAACCCTCCGCCTCTTGGGTTTCTCCCCCGTTTGATGAACTCCTGGATCTTGTTTGTTGAAGGGTGTGGGAAACCCTTGACACTGTGGGACCAGTCCCCAGGAGACCCAACAACTTTCTGTCCGCCCCTGCTGACAAGGAATTTCTCACAAAGGGCATTCCAGTAGATGCCATGGTGGTGGCAGCGGCCACCAAGAAAGAACTAGCTGAGACTTCATCTACCGTCATCCCCCTAATAAGCAGTCTAGGACCATGGACTGGTATGGGAAGCGTATGTTTTCTTCAGCGGCCTATACTCTGCGGTCGCTGAACTATTTGTCACATTTTACATGGCTCCAAAGAGATCTCCTAAAAGAGCTTGGAGAGTCTCTGCAGGGTAACATTTCTGACACAGTAGCTCAGAAGTTCAGTGCCCAGATGTCTACCCTAAATTCCATTAATAACTCCTCCATGAGGCTGATCTCGCATGCAGCTGATGGAACGAGTAGGGCAGCGAGCTCCGGAGTCTCTCTTAGGAGGCACTCCTGGATGCGCCTGTGTAATTTCGCAGAGACCTTCAAGTCTACGTTCACCAACGCCCCATTTGACGGTTCATCGTTGTTCGGAACCAAGGTGAAGGATACTCTCACTAGGTGCGAGCAGGAAGGAAAAACCCTGTCTGCCGTGGGAGTCCGTTTTTCCATGCCTTCTAGACCTTATCCCAAGGGCCAGAAGGGTGGGAAGATGTGGTTCAGAAAGCAGCAGAGTTTTTTTCAAGACACAGAAAGTGATTCCCCCTCCAGAGGCAGGGGAGGGGGTGGTAACTCGGGTAGATGCCGCCCTAGAGGCAGAGGAGGCCCACGTAACTAGGGGGACCATGATTCCTTTCTCGGTTCCCCCTACCAGCGCTCCTGATGGGTGGCCCGACTGTGCTTCTTCGCTATACTCTGAAGCCTGGCAAGGCATCACCCAGGACTAGTGGGTATTAAAGATAATTTCCGGAGGATATCCTGTTTTCTTCTCTTCTCATCCCCTGCCAACCAAGAGAATCCCAGATGCCCCACCCAGTCAGAGGGATTCCGCCACTTCAGAAGTTCAAAGGCTGTTTGCAAAAGGAGCCATCCAGCATGTCCCCTCAGATCAGCTCAGATTAGGGACTTACTCAAGATTCTTTTTGGTACCGAAAAGCACAGGAGACCTGAGACCCATCTTGGATCTCAGCCGCTTGAACCACCATGTAAAAAAGTCCAAGTTCCAAATGGTCACTTTACAGTCTTTTCTCCCATTGTTGGGGAAAGAAGTATGGATGTGCTCCATCGACCTCAAGGATGCTTACTACCATATAAAGATGGACAGGGCATCCAGAAGTCATTTACGCTTCCGGTTGGGAGCCAGTCATTTTCAGTTTCGAGCCCTGCCCTTTGGTCTCACCACAGCCCCCAGGGTGCTCACCAAATGTATGGCAGTGGTGACGGCTCACTTGAGACGTCAGGGATTCCAAGTGTTTCCATACCTGGACGACTGGCTCCTGTCTGCCACCATCAAGCATCTAATACTACAGACCAGGTTCGCCACCATTGCGCTGTGTCAACGATTGGGTATCGCACTAAACTGGGAAAAGTCTGCCTTGTTGCCCTTGCAGCATGTCACCTTTATAGGCACCGAGTTAGACACCGTGCTCATGATGGCTTTCTTACCACAAGAAAGAATTCAGTTTTTGCAACAACAGGTCTACGCGTTGCTTCCACTGAAAAAGGGTAAAGGCAAAAATGGTTCTCAATTTGTTAGGGACAATGGCTGCCACAATTATGCTAGTCCCTCTTACAAGACTACACATGAGGCTCCTTCAGTGGCTGCTCTTTGCCCAGTGGTCCCTACAATACCTTCTGCTTTCCCATCTTATTATGATTACAGTCAAGTGCAAGCAGGATCTACATTGGTGGCTTCAGACCAGCAATCTCAATGTGGGAAAGCCCTTCGTTCCACCTCCTCCAGTTGCCACGGTGACCACAGATGCCTCCCAGATTGGGTGGGGGGGGTCATTATCTCTGCAGGACAGTCCAAGGCACATGGCAAGAGCACAAGATACATTTGCATATCAATGTCTTGGAGATGAGAGCAGTGCTATTAGCGTTGCAAGCACTACAGAGCTGTCTTCCTCTCAGGACGATTGCAATTCAATTGGACAACATGTCAGTGGTATGGTATCTGAACAAACAGGGGGGAACCGAGTCGTACCCCCTTTGCAGAGGTGCTATTCGAGTGTGGCAGTGGGCAGTGTCTTTCCAACGCTTTCTTGTGGCAACGCACATTCCGGGGAAGTCCAGCGTGATTGCCAACAGGTTGAGCAGAGCTGTTCTGATGCCTCACGTGTGGTCCCTGAACAAGCAGGTTGCGGAGCAGATTTTCCGCAGATGGGGTCAGCCTTGCTGTGACCTATTTGCCAGTCCCCTCAATACCAAGTGCAGCAGCTACTTCACCCTTATCCCCTCTCAGGGGGAGATACCCAGGAACGCTCTAGTTCACGATTGACCCTCCGGTCTACTTTATGCCTTCCCACCTGTTCCTCTGATAGCAAAGGTTATTCAGAAAGCGCAATACTTGGGAAGCAGAATGATTCTGATTGCTCCACACTGACCTCGTCAAATTTGGTTCCCCTTTCTCCATCCCTATCTCATGGACGACCCTTGGATTCTGGACCCACAGCCAGACCTATGGACTCGTATGTCAGGGCAGTTCCATCCCTCTCTGCAGACCCTCCTGTTGACAGCTTGGCTACTCCAGTTCCATCACTAGTCAGGTTTCATCATTTTTCTCCGGAAGTAGTTCATATTCTGTCTTCCCATAAGCCTTCGACTAGGAAGATTTATTCCAGTAAATGGAAAAGATTCTCCATCTGGGCTCATGAAAGGCAGATTGACCCTTACACCCTACCAATTTCATCAGTTCTGGAATTTCTCTCCATGCTTTTCAGCCAGGAGTCAGCTGCCGCAACCTTTAAAGTTCAGTTAGCGGCCATCTCCACCTTTCATGTCACTAATGAACCCAGTCTAATGGTGCATAGACTTTGTAAGGCATTCTTAAAGGGTACTATGCTGCTTCTACCTCCAGTCTTTGATCCCGTAATGCCATGGGACCTCAATTTTGTGCTACAGTGTCTCACTTTGCCTCCCTTTGAGCCTACAGCTACTTGTGACTTGAAATATTTGTCATGGAAGACTATCTTTTTGGTAGCCACCACTTCAGCTAGGTGAGCCTCTGAGCTCCAGGCTTTGTCAGTTCGACCTCCTTGCTTGGTATTTCACAAGGATAGGGTTTCCCTCAGACCAAATCCTTCCTTTATGCCAAAGGTTGCTTTGGTTATTAACCTCAACTAGTCTATTGAGCTGCCTGTATTTTTCCTAGAATTTTCTAATAAGGCAGAATTTAAATTCCACCAGCTAGATGTTCATAGACAATTGCGTTTCTATTTACATAGAAAGAAGGATCTTAGGAAATCAGATCAGCTATTTGTCTCATTTTCAGACAATAGACTTGGGTCTCCTGTTTCTAAAGTAACCCTATCCAATTGGATCTCTAGGTGTATTTCCTTAATTTATGCCTCAAGCGGTAAGGAATTACCTTTTAAGGTGAAGGCTCATTCTACACGATCGATGTCTACCTCTACGGCATTTCAGACCAGGATGTCTATGGATGATATTTGTGCTGCGGCTACATGGGCATCTCCTCACACCTTTATCAGTCACTACAAATTGGATTTGATATCCAGAGGCAGATCTTTCTTTGGTTCCACAGTGCTCAGTAGTATTTTCCACTGAGCCGCCCAAGGTTCAGGTGCTGGGGACGCTGTCCCACGGGTAAAAATGTAGGCGAGATTGGACTATATAACATCAAGAAGTTATGTACTCACCATAACATTCAATGTATGTAGTCCGTCTTGCCTCACATTTTTACTTACCCTCCCACCTTCCCCGTCCTGGAGGGCGTAGAGGTTAGTTCTATTTCAGTACTCCTTTTGTTGTTGGGCTGATTCTTCCTCTCTATGTGTTGTGTGTGTGTGGGGTATGATTGCCTGAGGTTGCAGCAAACAAGATCTGGGGAAAGGGAGCAGTGCAGCATGGGATACCTCTTAGCTACGAGCCACTTGAAGACTTCAAGCTAGAGTATGGCCGAGTTGGAGCTGAGGTTTGGCTCTGAACCCACAGGTAGGAATGTGAGGCAAGATGGACTACATACATCGAACGTTATGGTGAGTACATAACTTTTTGTTTTCATCTTCAGTTGACTTTAAGCAATAAATGTAGTAAAAGAAAAAAAATATAAAACATTTTACATATGTTGTAGACCGTATATATATATATATATATATGTGTGTGTGTGTGTGTGTATCTTTTACTGTATATTGCAGTCAGCTGTTTAGAAAGGTTAATGGGAAGTGATGTGAAGTAAAAAGTTTGTAGTATGTTAGTGCATGTAGCTTATTTAAGGGGTAGGCGAATAAGAAAGTGTAGTATTGTTAGGTTGTAGATGTTAAGGAGGCAGTAAATTTAAGTGTGTGGCACAAGACAGGTCCAGGTGGATGTTGGATGACATAAATTTTGAGATATAGATTTTTATTTAGATTGGAGGTAGAGTTTCAGATTTGACTATAACAACAGACCACAAGGAGTCACCATGGTAATTATTTGTTATTACTGTAATTTGATTTTGGTTGAGTTTTATTAGAGGTTGTTTTGGTTTGTACCTTTCAATGAGGTTATTAACTGTGGGTATTTTTCAGATTTAAAGAAACTTTGTGAAGTAGTATAGGATAAGTTAGCCTGATAGTGTTTTGAAGGTCTAGCTAGGTTATATTTTTTATTGCTTGGCAGTGATATGGTTTGCTTTGGAGATTGGCTGTGAATTTAGCAGTTTTAATAAAGATGTTTATAAGAAACATATGGTCTTGCATAAAGCTGTCATTTAGTTTGGATATGTGTAATGTTCCCAGTTTCTTGTTTTAGATATTGAATAGTTGATGTATTGATTAAATATTAGGTTGTTGTCTATGATAATACCTAGCAGATGTTCTTCGTTCCACATTGCTGCAGTCCTAACAATTGGGTAGTCCGCTGTCCAGTCGGCCCGAATACCAAAGTATATGGCTGACGTCGGTCACGGCGCATTAGACTGACGTCAGTACGTCAGGGTACTAATGCGCATGACCGACGTCATATCCTCAGTCCTTTTTTGCCGCATGGTCCGATGCAGAAGCAATTTTGCGAGTGCAGGTTGGCGTTCTGAAAGTTTCTGAAGCCAGAGTTTCAGACCGAATCAAAGTTGGCTAAGTACCCCGTTGGGGAATATTTTGTTTTTTTCTTGCCGCAGTATTTAACCGGATGTCAGAAAAAGTGAATAACTGTATTTCTTGTGGGAAACAGATACCTCATAGGGATTACCATACTTTGTGTATACCTTGTTTAGGGCCTGAGCACGACGTTGTTGGATGCCGCTCTTGTGCTAGATTTAACAAACGCACTATTAAGAGAAGGTTAGACTGTGCCAGGTTAGTGTTTGGGAAGCGTTGTAATTATAAAATGCCGTCGGATGCTCTGACGCCGGCTTCGGCTAAAAAACGCAAGGACAAAGCAGCAAAGCCTAGAGTGGAAGAACCGACAGTCCCAGACGTCGGTTCTTTAGAGGGCTCAGTGGAGCCGGAGGTTTTGCCAGGTGTTTCTTTGGAGTCTCAGGGAGAGACTTTACTGTTACAGGATGTGTCCTCTCAGGAAGTAGGCCAGGCTGAGGGGGCTTCTCAGGTGGCTGTTCTTCCTTCTCTTCCTAAGGTGGTTAGCGCCTCCCCTTCTGTTTCCAAGGCTTCTTTGAGGGGCAGGCCAAGTTTTGCTTCAGTGGGGGTTTCTCCTAGTGCCTCAGGGTCTTTGCCTAAAAAACATATGCTTAAAATGGCAGAGGATTTGATTACTATGATAAGGGGTTCTATGCCCCCTCCTGATAAGAGGCCTAGGGTGGAACCTGAGTTTGAGAGTTTTGAGCAATGCTCGGAGGCTTCTGAGTCTTCGGCTGAAGACTTGCAGGAGTACCCTCCTTATTCTGATTCTGATGTGGATGATTCTACTCCTTCAGCTTCTCCTCCTGAGGATTTTTCATTTTCAGAGACTCTGCATTCCATGAGGGAGCATTTTAAATGGGAAGGTCAAGATTTCTCTGATTCCAGGAAAAGGCTTAGGGAATTCTTGTTTTACCCCAGCATAGGCCTTTAGCTATACCTCCTGTTTTGAATGTGGTGGAAGATGTTTTTGCAGAGGCTTCCATGAATCCTGATTCTTTGCCTCCTGCCCCAGTTAAACCGGATAGGTATTATAGGGTGCCTGACGCTCATAAGTATCTTTTTCAGAGTCCTAGGGCAGACCCGGAAACTGTCTCTCAGGGGCCTAAAGGTGTGAAGGCCTCAGTTGTTAAAAATCCTGTCCCTCCTGATAAAGAGGCAAGGGCTTTGGATAGATGGGGAAAGAAAGTGTATACTTCCTCCACTTTAGCCATGAGGGCGTTGAATTGTCAGTTTCACATGTTAAAATATCAGAATTATCTTCTTTCACAGTTGAAATCTAAGGTGGATGCTCTGGCGGAAGGTATTGAGTGTAAAGAGTTGCAGGATTTAGTTCATGTGTCTGAACAAGTGGGTAAACATTCCTTGCAATGTGGTTTTGATGCTGTGCAGGCCTCCTCCAGGGTGGCTGCCACTGGTTCTGTTCTTCGTAGGCACGCCTGGTTGAGAGATCAGAACTTAGCTGAGCATGTTAAGACAAGGATTTTGGATGCTCCTTTACAGTCTGATGTGTTGTTTGGTTCGCCTGTGGAAGCAGTTTTAAAGAAAATGGAGGACAAGGCTAAGTCTATGCAAACTGTTAAGGATTTTTGCAGGTGCAGCCTCCAAGTTTAGTAGAAATTGGCCTACTAAGGGGTGGACTTATCCTGCTTATGATTCCCAGTCTAGGGGTAGGTCTAGGCGTGGTAGGGGCAGAGCTCAAGGTTCTTTTAGGCCTAGGACAGGAGTTCACCTGCTCAGACTTCTGGTGAGGGCAGGGGTCAGTCCTTTCGTAAGCAGACCCAATGACCTGCCTTTTCAGCTGCCAGTACCTTCTCGCCTGGCGGCACCTCTAGGAGGAAGACTGTCTCTTTTCAAAGAAAATTGGGATTTAATTACCCAAGACAAATGGGTTCTGGATATCATTCACCACGGTTACAGGTTTTATTTCCATACCTTGCCTCCTTTCAAAGGCATGCCAGACATTCCTCCTCTACAAAGAACAGTGGCTCGCAGACAAATTTCTCTGTTACTCCAAATAGGAGCCATTCAGTCAGTTCCTGTGCCAGAAAGGGGCCTAGGATTTTATTCTCGCCTGTTCCTAGTACCAAAGAAGGGGAACACGTGGAGACCAATTTTGGATTTATCTATCCTCAACACTTATCTGGACATTCCAAAGTTCAAAATGTTGACGTTACAACAGCTTTTACCTCTACTGGGCAAAGATCACTGGATGGTAACTTTAGATCTCAAGGTAGCTTACCTTCATGTGCCTATACGACTAAGTTGCAGAAAGTATCTGCGTTTTCGAGCTGGAAATTCTCATTATCAGTTCTCTGCATTGCCCTTTGGCTTATCTACTGCCCAGAGTATTCACAAAGGTTCTGGCTCCAGTGATAGCTTACTTCAGGCTAAAAGGAATTCAAATCTATCCTTACTTGGACGACTGCCTGATTCTGGCTCAAGAAAAGGAAGACCTTCTACAGCATTTGGAATATGTCATAGCAGTGCTAAGATGCCTAGGGTATTCTGTGAACGAAATAAAGTCCAGTCTAGTACCCTCTCAAGACATGTGCTTTCTGGGTGTGAGACTGAATACAGCAGCCCAGATGGCCTTTCTAACCCCGGACAAACAAAAGCATCTTTCCAGTTACTTCCATCAATTATCTCTTCAGTCCGGGCTGACTGCAAGGACAGTCCTTCAAGCCTTAGGGTTCATGGCATCTTGTATTCTGGTGCTTCCCAATGCCAAACTGCATATGAGGAAGCTACAATGGTATCTCAAAATCTATGGACACAGCACTGCCAGGATTTGGACACTGTCATTCAAATAATACCTTGCATTCAAAAGGAATTTTTGTGGTGGGCTCAGGAATGTCACCTAAACAAGGGACTCTCTGTGACCCGGCCAGAGGCAAGTCAGATTCTAACGACAGATGCCTCAGACATTGCTTGGGGAGCTCATCTAGCTGGAAAGTGGATACAAGACAAGTGGCCTGCCAGACTACAGCATCTACATATCAACATGAAAGAGATGTTAGCAGTCCAGTTTGCATTAATGGCTTTCAAGGAGTTACTTCTTCCAGGGCAGGTGTTGATTCTAACAGACAACACAACTGTCATGTGGTACATCAACAAACAAGGGGAACACATTCTTACCCATTGTGCAGGCAAGCAATGATTTTATGGGAGACTGCGCTCAGCTTGCAACTAACTCTTCAGGCAAGGTTTCTGCCGGGAGCACAGAACTCCTTAGCAGATGTGTTAAGCAGACAAATCATGGATCCCCACGAGTGGAAACTGGATCTTCATGTATTTCAAAATTGACAGTGTCATGGGGAACTCCAGACATAGATCTGTTCGCTTCTCCACTAAACCACCAGCTGCCAAAGTTTTGCACGAAGGGATTTCATCACACAGCTTGGAAAGTGGATGCTCTTTCTTTCAGTTGGAAAAATCTTCATGTGTATGCTTTTCCACCTCTGCCTCTTCTCCCAAAGGTGCTTCTAAAGGTCAGACAAGACAAGCCAAGGATGATTTTAATAGCTCCAGATTGGCCTCGGCAGCACTGGTACCCATTACTGAGGAGTCTGGTAAGGAAGCCTCCATGGCCTTTACCCTTGATTCCACACCTATTGTCTCAGAGGGACGGTCATCTGCTCAATGTCAAGCTTCACACTCTTCATCTAACAGCCTGGCATATTCTGTTTTGAAAGACAGCAGGTCTCAACTTCCTCAACAAGTTTTAAATGTGATTATGGAAGCCAGAAGACCTAGTACAAGGAAAGTGTATGCAGAAAAATGGAAGAGATTTTTATTTTGGACTGCAGCACAGAATTTGGAGATTTGAGCCTAATTTGAGTGTGGCTCTTCAATATCTTACTGAGTTATTGGACAAAGGTTTGTCTTTCTCTTCCATTAAGATTCATGCTGCAGCAATTTCAGCTCACTATGATTGTGACCCACCATTGTTTTCACATCCTTTATTCAAGCAATTTCTTAGGGGGCAAAGAATATAAGACCCCACATAGAGCTCCTACTCCTGCTTGGGATCTCAATTTTGTGTTGGAGAAACTTACTCTACAACCTTTTGAGCCTGCAGCTACTGCTGACCTGAAATACTTGTCATGGAAGACTGCTTTTTTGTTGGCCATTACTTCTGCAAGAAGGGTTTCTGAGTTACAGGCCCTTATGGCGGTTGAGCCTTTTGATTTTTCATAAGGATAGGGTATCATTACGTACTAATCCTTCCTTTATGCCTAAGGTGGTTTCTAGTGTGGCTTTAAACCAAACTATTCATTTGCCTACTTTCTATGCAGATCCCCAAAATAAAGGGGAAAAGATTTTGCACACTTTAGATGTACACAGGCAATTGCGTTATTATTTAAGCAGGACTAAGGATTTTAGAAAGTCTCAGCAGTTGTTTGTTTCTTTTGCTTTGAGTTCGCAGGGCAAGCCTGTGTCAAAGCAAACTATTTCTAGGTGGATTGGGTTTTGCATTGCATTTTGTTATTCCCATCATGGCAAAGAGATTCCAGCTGGGATTAGGCCTCATTCCACTAGGGCTACTGCCACTTCAACAGCATTTCTCAGGGGGGTGGCAACTAAGGATATTTTGGAGGCAGCTACTTGGAGTTCAGTGCATACTTTCTCTAAGCATTACCACCTTCCTCTCTACTCTAAGTCTAGGGCTGGTTTTGCCACAGCTATTTTGCAAGGCATGTTATCAGCTCCTGCTTTCTTATGATTTGCCAGCCTCCCTTACCTCTGCTTTGGGATTCTACCCAATTGTTAGGACTGCAGCAATGTGGAACGAAGAACATAGTACAGTTTTGTACCTACCATAAATGTAGATGTTCGAGGATCCACATTGCTGCAGTCCAATTTACCCTCCCTCCTTCCCCTCTGTGTTTAGGGGTGGTTGTGTAGGTGAGATTATATTCTGGTACCTTTGTATATATTGTATATGTTTTTGGTGCAGGTATGTTTGGTGTGTTTTGGTTTTGGCCTTGTCTTTTTAGGGTCTTCTGACATCTGGGGCAAGAAAAGACTGAGGATATGGCGTCGGTCATGCGCATTAGTACCCTGACGTACTGACGTCAGTCTAATGCGCCGTGACCGACGTCAGCCATATACTTTGGTATTCGGGCCGACTGGACAGCGGACTACCCAATTGTTAGGACTGCAGCAATGTGGATCCTCGAACATCTACATTTATGGTAGGTACAAAACTGTACTTTTTCTATATGGTACTTCTATCTTGATATTTTGTATATAGGTGATTTTTTTTTATTTCAGTGAGGTCATTGTGAGTAATTTTAAGCATATCTCTATAGAGGGTTATGATTGGTTCGCCGGTCATAATCCGCTTATTATGTGTTCGAGACATAAATGCCAAGAAATTCACCTCTATAGCGGTGAATCTTGACATCCATGTTGAGAACACATGATTGAAGGTTATGACTGGCAAACTAATTAATCATACTTCTTTGTAGTGCATGGATCTTTATCTGCTCCGTTTACTAGTTACAGGGGGGAAAAAAATCACTAAGTGTTTTCCCAACTTTCAGAGCCGTAAAACACTTAGTGATCACTGCCTGAGAGGTAGTGTAACATAGTCCATTACATTTACATTCACCTTTCACACCTCTCAACTGTCTAGTTTTTTTTGCAGGACATCCAAATTATTGCTTCATATTTTTGGTCTATTTCTAATAAAATCTGTGGTTTATGGACAAACCACTGAGGAGTATAGTTAATAAATAATGGCATCCATTTGAGTCTGAGTTCTTATCCTTCAGAAAGTGGATGCTAATGCATCATGTTATCAACTGAGTTTGTTTGAGAAGTTGGTGACACATTACTGGTACAGACAGCAGGCAGAAACAAATCTTTTATATCTGCTGCTGTCATTTGCTAGTCAGTACAGGCAGATTTTACTGCCTGGCACTAGACCCGATCTTAACGGTGTAAGCAGGGGATGCTCAACATTTAAGAATGGGTAGCACGCCACTCTGGGGCTTAACAAGTTTGTCTTTTTCCAATTATTGGAGTATAATCCGATTGATTCATGCACTTCAAGTAATTTAGTGTTTGCATTTAGTAATAACTGTGGTTCTTTTAACCCAGTGGTTTACTTGGGTAAGCTGAATGTGAGTTTAGCCAGTGAACACTTGGATCTTTCAGGGAGGTAATTTGTAAGCCAGACTGTAATGTATTTGCTCAGGTAAAGACCTATTTGGTAGTGGTGTTAATTGTTGGTGTGAGACAGTGTCAAGTGCTTTGGATAAGACTAAATGTATGTTAACATATGGTGTAAGAATAATTGAGGGGCTAGAGGCATTCCCTCCCAATATTAGGAGTGCAGGGACTTGGCCACCTACATAACTGCATGTT
Source organism: Protopterus annectens (assembly GCF_019279795.1). NCBI lineage: Eukaryota > Metazoa > Chordata > Ceratodontiformes > Protopteridae > Protopterus > Protopterus annectens. The sequence goes on from NC_056750.1 coordinate 492,879,056, forward strand.
GTCATGGTTCTGCTTAATATTTCTGTTTATAATTTGAAGTTTGAGTTTTTGTGTTCTGTAGCTTGTGATTTTTTTTTTATTTGTAGGCTTCTGTTGTAGAAGAAAGGAGCAATATTCCTCCTTCTATTCTAGATCCCGGTCTCTGGCTTTTGGAACACTTCAATATGAAGTATTGACTGTGGAATTATGTACTATTGGCTTTAACCAAGATACCTTTATTCCAGGAATGCGATGATGTTGCAAGACGTTTCTATTATGGATGCTTCATGTGTGATGCTGGTGGTGTTTACCATAGCAATTTTGATTCCTTTCCCACTGTTAATGAAGTCTACTGTTGAATAACCTACACGAGTATGTTAGTACCCGGAGAGGAGAAACCTGTAGAAAAAAACTGAATTGCCAGAGAAGGGGTACCTGTAGTAAAAACAAATAATAATAATAATATTAATAAAAATAGTCTAAAAGTGGTACATATGCCCTAAGCAAAAGAGCTTAAAATGTTAAGATGACCTCTAATGAGAGGACGAAAAAAGAATGTGCCCAACTGATCTAACAGGCGTACTAAATCACTTAGTTATAAGTACTGCGTTAAGGTCATTTACAAGTGTTAAATAAGCAGTATATGACCTCTTTTCATAAAATGACTTAAAAACATATGATGTCTTATTACTGACAACAAAATTTGAATGTTCTGCACTACAGCTTTTTTTCCTTGAAGCTTGTTCACCTGCTTTCAGAGAATGAGTAATTGAAGCTGTGCAGTTTCAGCAGCAGATGAATAAATCATATCAAAAATGTAGGCATAAACTCATCATGTTATGCTGCTCCCTGTCCTCTACACATCAGAGCTTCTCTAGGAAAGATAACTGCTGATCTTGTTCTGTTAACGGTTTATAATGTGGATTTCTGGAGCATTTTAGACATTGTGTGCTAAACCAGAAAATAGCTGTCCCTAAGTATAATCTACACGTAATGTTTTCCAGCAGTACATTTGAAACTGTACACGTTGATGTTCCCTATTATCATTAGCTTGGTAAAGGCATATATGGATTTATTGCCACATTTGAAATTTCAAAGTCTTACTTGTCTCCCATAGCTCAGTAGTTTTTGCAGTTTACCTGATTTTGCTATATTCTTCAAGTGGGCCTTCAGTATAAAACAAAATGTAAGTAAACTGTAAAGATTCTTAAAATGTAACAGGAATACCAAGCTCTGCTTGACCAAAACTTAACTGTAATTATGCCTTTATAACAGCACAAGTCCACCATTAGAGCTGTTTAACCAGAGTATAATAAAAACACAAAACGTCAGCCAGCAAGGTGAGAAAAGAAAAGCTGTTTGCTACCTTTAAACTTCTCATACCAGCAGTTCCACTGCTTCCCTCATGTACAACTGAAGAAACTGATTTCTGCGTGGTTCATGCCAAAGTCTTCTCAGCCTTCCTGCCTAAGTGAATCTCACAGGTAATCCATGCATTAGATTACAGATCTTTCACTGGTCCGAAGAACTAAAAAAAAAAAAAGCCAGCTGCCTTGTATGCTTGTTTTATGGCTGATTCTTAATGCTCAACTACCAACAGTAGTAACATATCACTGGTCACTTAACATTCATTCTCTGATACCTGCCTTGTCATATTCAGGATCAGACTCAGCAAACAAATTTTTGGATTATCTAGCTAATACTACATGGATATGGTTGTGTTCTAGCAGCAGTGGCCATGCTTGTGGTGGTTCTCTCGGACAGTGTCAAGTGGGAAGCTCTTATCAAAGCATTGTCAAGGTTCTGGCATAGCAAAGGTTTTGAGATTTTTGCAGTGACTCAGAGAGGAGAAAGCTCACAGGATAGTTATACTTTTGTGGGATGGAAAGGCAGTAGTACACTGAGGCCTAGATGTTTACAAAGTTGGATGCCAACACAGGGAAATTCAAATATGCTCTTTTAGCTCAGTCAGCTTCAGCTTAGTTCTCATTAAAACATAGTGCATGCACTTGCATAAGAGTTGTTCATATGTTTTTACTCTCCAGTCCTGGCAAACCAACAAGGTACTTTCTCTACTGTGGGATAGAACAGTAGTAGTAGTAGTACAGTGAGGTGCATATACTGTTTACAGTGTTGGGTACTACCATTTAGAACACTTGGGATGAAATTGGCACATAGCCATATTTTGGGAGGACCTTTACGGATGGACTCAGCTAAATATAGAATGTTGCCTAGATTTTAATAGTTTGGTATATTAACATTGAAAACTTTCTGTGCAGCTTGTCTGGAATGTCAAAAGACTCACCACATCATTTATTCAGAAGTTCGCTGATGCCTTTGCCTATTACTGAAGTCCCATTCAAGTGGATGACCATAGATCTTTTGTAGGTCTATTGGTAAAATATTTTAATTGCTACCAATACATTCCAATGATTACTGATTATATCACAAAGTTTGCTGAAGTAGTACCCTTGCAAAAAAAAAAAAAAAAAAAAAAAAAAAAAAAACAATGCTGAATCAGTTGCAATATAATTATTTTTCTCCTGGGTAGGTTTTCCCAAATAAATACCTGAAACTAGAAAAACGCTTGCCTAGGGCAGTGAACCCAGCTTTGTCAGTGTTCTAAAGTATAACAGTTAAGAACTTTGGTGAACCACCCTCAGATAGATGGGTGTAGTGTTTAATAAAACTCTGAAGTCAGTGCTAAAGAAGGCCATAATACAGAAAGGTAAAAACTGGGATCAGCTATTTCCCTACAATAATTTTTTTATAAAAGAAGTGACCAAGCTTCAACAGGATTTACCACATTTGAGTTACTATATGGTAGGCATCCTAGTGGCTTTCTGGACATAGCAAAGTAGACTTGGGGAAGCAAAAGCACCCATTTAAAATTATGATAGCACACTGTACACATATGCAAGATAGGCTAAAACTAATTAAGTGATTTATTCAAATGGCGCAAGAAATGTAACTGAGGGCATATAATAAAAATTATGACTTGGAGAATTTAAAACCAGGGACAGATTGCTAGTATTAGTTCCCTTTGCTGAAAATAATTTCCTAACAAGGGCCTTTGAGATGGTAAAGCAAATGAACAAAGTGAACTACAGAATAACACAAACTGGAAAGAGAAAAGCATAGCAGCTGTATCATATCTATTTCTGTCCTTAGCTTGTGCTATTTTATTTCAGTAGTGAATGCATCCTTCTCTGCAAGTGCTATAATAGTGTGGTATGGTCTGATAGCCCTAGCTCAGCACAAAAATAAAGTGTGGGTGTAATTATTTTTTTAATTTCTCACCTGCATTTTTATGTCACTGTGGAGATAGGTTTTGTAGCTCAAATTACTTGATTTTTGCAATTTTCAAGATCTGTCTCTTCCCCCCTCCATTTGCCCTCCGCTTCGCTCTGGGCTCACTATGCTCCCCCACCCACCCCATATCAATTTTATTTATTCTTTACTTAGCCCCTCCCCTCCATCGTTACCCATTAAAGTCCTTCCACTTACACCACTTAGAAAAGACCCACCCACTTTCTTACACATGCGCGCGCACACACACACACACACACACACACACACACACACACACACACACACACACACACACACACACACACACACACACACACACTGTCACTCTCATTCTCACATGGCCCCTACTATCCACACAGCACATTACTTATGCTTGCTTCAACTTCAGCCCTCACCATACTTCTTTACCTACTGACACAAATCACCTCCATACATGCTACCCTACACCTCACACCGTATACCTGTTGCACACAAACCCTTCCTTTGAACCTAAGTAAGCTAAGTTACTCAGACATCTCTCCCTCTCTACTTGTATCTCATATCATAACCTCAACCAAAATAAAACTAATACCTCATACTCCTAGACCAAAAATACACCTATTACATCCCCATAAAACCATCTCATATAAACAACAAACTCACTTTATCACCGACACTCTCTTTTGTTAATACTTAATAGTGATATCCACCCAAATCCAGGTCCAACTCCCCATGTACCACTAACCCAGCTGATAAAACACTTCATCTAATAACAAGTAACACTCTTAGTATTTGCAACAAAGTAACTGAATTTCTTGCCTGGCTAACCACCCACACCCCTAATATTGTGGCAGTAACTGAGACCTGGCTAAAGCCACATATTACTGACACTGAAATTCTCCCTCCTGGATTTAATATTATTCGTTCTGATAGACTCCATAAAAAGGGTGGGGGTGTTGCATTAATCTATCAAAACTCACTACAAATAACAATCCAGCCAAAACCTACTCCCACTTCTGGGAACCTAGAGCTCCTACTTACATCCCTACAGTTAAATAACAACAGACACATATGCATCGCTGTAGTTTATATTCCACCAGGCTAAAACACCCACATACTCGAAGACTTCCTATCTTGGATACATTTGAATACATCTCATGAAACTGTAATTCTTCAAGACATTAATATAAATTGGCTAAATTGTCTACCCCTCCCCAAAAAATAGTTTAAACCTACATAGTTTCACACAACTCATCTCCACACCCTATCCAAGGACTAGCAACAGAATCTGAAGCAACCCTAGACTGGATACTAGTATCCCACCCTCAAAACTATGCAAACCCAGGCAGCCTACCAAATACTCAAGTGATCACCTTCTGGCCCTATACCCATAGGACTCATCCCAAAACTACCAAGACGCATACTTATAGAACCTCTAGAAATCTTGCACACTTTAACCAAAACCAATTCTTAACCACTTTAAAAGCTCAAAACTGGAACCCACTAAAAACACTCCCGCTAGACGAGGCTGTAAATTTTTTCAACAAACTTTTCTTAAGTATTCTCAACAGCTTAGCTCCAATGTGCACTAAATGGACTAAAATCAATCATGCCTCCTGGTTAACAAAACAAACTCTCATTCTTAGAAACAAGCTTTGGAAAATAAGGCTAAAAGAATTAAACAGAATGAACTCAATTACAAACAACTTCATAATAAAGCAAAAAAGTTAGTGATACAAGACAAAAAAGACTCAAATTCTCAAAACTATCAACCTCAAACAATAATCCTAAAATGTTTGGGAAGTCAGTCTCCACTCTACTCAACCCAGGCACCTTACAAAATCCTTCCCCTACACCAGAAAAAAACTCCACAACAAATTGCCCATGACTTTGACACCCACTTCATCTCCACCATTCAAAACCTACTCAAACACTCTCCACCTGACATAAGCTCTAATCACCAAAGTACTACCAACCCTCTATCACCTAATACCACCCGCCCCAAAAGTAATCATACTAATACTCCTTCAGCCCAATACTTTCATTTCAAACTGTACCCACCTCCATAATCGTAAAACTCTTAAACTAAAACCTTGCTCACTTTCTGCAGACAACCTTCCCCCAGAATATCTGCAGTTAGCAGCTAGTGCAATTGCTTATCCAGTCAACATTCTTATAAATCGGTCCATTACAGAATCCTATGTTCCCCTTTTTATGGAAAAAAATCCATAATTTCTGTACTCCATAAAGGTGGAAGCTCCCATGACCTCTCCAACTACCGTTCTATCTCTATACTCTCTTTTCCATCTAAAATATTAGAAAAATGTGTCCATACACAACTATTGAAACATATATCTGAAAATGCTCTTCTATCCCCCACACAACACTGTTTCCTCCCAGGCCACAGCACGATCACTACCGTACCCTCTTTTTCACACACTGTTAACAAAGCCATAGATGCCGGTCACCCTAACTCAGTTATACTACTGGACCTATCTAAGGCTTTTTGTCAGTGTCACATACTAAGCTTCTATATCAACTGTCAAACTTAGGATGCTTCCTTGACTCTGTTAATTGGTTTACCTCTTACCTACAAAATAGAGAACAATCGGTAAGGTGGAAAAATTCTGATTACTAAAAGAACAACATAAGGGTCCCACAAGGATCCATTCTAGGACCACTGCTGTTTAATATTTTTATAAACAATTTACACAAAACCGTCCACATCCAAAATCTTATCCAATATGCTGATGATTTGACACTAGTATCCACCTCCAACAATTTTACAAATCTCCTCACAAACACAAAAAAAGCTTTCACTTCTGTCGAATCAATGCTCATCAATTCTCAACTAATGCTAAACCCCAAAAAAACAAAACTATTACTTTTCTCTACAGAAACTCCAGACATTGACTTTAACATCTTTGCTAAAGATGGTACTGAAATAGAAATAGTAAAAACTGCCAAACTGTTAGGAATAACAATAGACAACCAACTCAGTTATGACCCCCATATCCTCAACGCTATATAAAAAAAAAACACATTTTAAATTAGGCAAACTATATAGCCATAAACTCTACCTGGACAATAACACCAAAACTAAACTAGCCAGCACATTACTCATCCCCTCTGTTCTATATGGTAGTGCCATCTTTACCAACCTACACACAACCCTTACAAATAAACTACAATCATGCTACTATAAAATTGCCAAATTTGCCTCCAGAACATCTTATCGCTTTCACCACTGCCAAGCTATCAGTACCCTTAATTGGCTAGAATTTTCTCACCGCCTCCAGAATACCCAACTTACCATAGCACATAAGCTAATGTACAAATCCAATGACTGCCCTGTACTCAACTCAATCCTACAAACATATATTCCTGCCAGAACTCTAAGATCCTCTGACAAGTACCTACTAACCATAACTAAACCCAACAAAAGGGCAAGAAAATGTCTGTATTCCCATAGCATTGCAAAATTATGGAACAACCTACCATCTCACATAGCCCAAATTGACCACGCTAAAACCTTTAAAACTGCCTTAAAATCTCACTACCCAGATAATCCAGCATGTACCTGCCACACAAGCAAACCACTCTAAAATACCTAATTACTAACTTCCAAGATGTGCAAAATACAACAAATGTCCGCACTGTTCCTTCAGGTGTAACATTTTCTGTATAAATATGAAATGATCAACTTGTTCTATATTTGCCTCACATACTTGCTGTATTAGCAATATTTGTTAAATTTATGTTCTAATCATTGCCAACAATGTCCAACTATTTTTACATTGTTTTTTTTTTATTTTTTTATTGTATAAATTTATTGTATAAACATATTTTAAGTGTACTGTGGAGCTTTTCTCCCCAGGCCTCTACTGAAAATGGGTTTCTAACCCAATGGACTTTCCTGGTTAACAAATATTAATAAAGAAATAAATAATATAATATAATATAAATTTGTTAAAAGCAGTAGTGTGATACCATGGAATTCTATACCTGCTGTTCAGCTAGACAAACATTGTCTCAGGACCAAAAGCAAGACGTAAAAACTTTTACTGAGAACTAATGAGATTTTTTTCTGAATTACTTGATAAGACTGATTTAAGCTGCAGTGGTGGTGCTGCGGTAGCGTTGTCGCCTCACAGTAAGACGTCCTGTTCGATTCTCAGCTAGTGCGTCTTCTGTGTGGAGACATGCGTGAATGGGTGCACCTTTGTTGAAGGTTGTGCGTCAGGGCCGGCAACTCGGCATGTAAAAATCTACTGCCAATCATTAGCAGACCGGAGTTCCACTGTGGCGACCCCTAACCGGGAAAAGCCGAAAGACACAGCAACAACTTGATAAAACTGATTTAAGCCAACATTCTATTGAAACTGTGCCAGGGAAAAAGGCAAGCATAGAACTATGTAGGATGCCATTGTCTCAAAGATAAAAAATATGTGGAGTGAAAAAAATGCTTAAACTAGAAATTATTGAGGATTCTGGTTGTGCTGGTCCATAAGCCATTTGACACTCAGAGGGGCTTGACAAAGCAAAGTTTTTGACCACCCAAAATTTAACCAGGTGGTGGTAATGGATTGCTTTTGAAGTAAAAGAAAAGTCGACATTTCTGCACCCTGGGTGTCTTTTTCATTATATTGTCATAACCTTTGAACTTCATGGAGCTCTGGACACTTTTTGAAGAGTTATAAATGAAGTTACCAGATGCTCAGTAGTCCTACTTGATGTAATATATTCAGAAAATTGAGTCACATTTCTCCAAAGTGCAAGCCACACTAAACAACTTAAAGAGGCAGGACTTGGCAGTTAATACTGCCAAAAGAAAATTTTGTATGAAAAAAGGCAGATACTTAAGGTATGGAGTACCAGATAACAAGCTAAAACATTCTTAGGCCTAGATGGCTACTGTAGAAAATTCATATCCAGCTTTGCCACTGTAACCTGTCCCTCAGGCAGACCTTACAAAATGTAATGTATTCTATCCAGAATAAGTGAACTGTATAAGCAAATATTTTTAACACGCCTGTCTTATGTTCAGTGCTGTTCTTTGTTGCCCCTGACGTTACTTATCCCTTTGGTTAAATAAACCACACTGATGTATCTGTGGTTGCATTAAGAGCTGTGATATCTGAAGAAGTAGGTGACTTGGAGCAGTCAGTCTGCTGCCTAGGTAGAAAGCTAAATAATGCTGAGACAGAAGACTATTCCATAGAAACAGAATGCCTCACTATTCATTGGTCCATAGGTAGTTGCTAGACTTATAGTCCAAGAGGGCATTGAAGATCAAATTCGCAATTGCTGTAAAGCTATGTCTAATTAAGTGACTTGCTTAAGGTCACAGAGTAGACAAATGAGGGCTGTGGGAATCAACCCTGTACCACAGGAACCATAGCTCACAGCCGTAATCCTCTCTGCCAACTGAGACTTTTCAGTGGTCAGTAACTTCTTTATAGTATTATTTGTTGAGATGTAACTTCACTTTGATAACGGACATGCACCCTTGCAGTAGCAGGACAAGGTAGTATGATATAAACACAAAGTCATGCAGGTGGGCTTTGTTCTTACAGCTTTTTTGTTTCACTCATACCTCTCAACTGTCCAGATTTTCACAGAATGTCCTGATTTTTAGCTTATATTTTTTGGTCTGTTCCTCATAAAATTTGTGGTTTTCTGGCAATCCACTGGGATGATCTGAGGCTGAACTCACTAAATAATGACATATATTTGAGTTTGACTGCAAATCCTTCAGTCAGTATATGTTATAACAAACCCTGTTACTGTAGTAACTTTGTAAGTTTATAAGTGCAATATTTAAAATATGTCCCTAGTTTTGGGCCTTTGTCTCCTCACTCACTTTTGTTGGGCTTTGTCCAGATTTCTTGCACTAAGACATTGTGAGGTATGATCTCACTATTAGTAACAGCCACAAGACTGTACATGGGTTGTTCTGGTCCCGTAACCCAATTTCATTCAGAATAGATCTGGGGGTTTTATGCTAGGGGAGGGATCATTGTGGCATAGTGGCCGTTTGAGGAGTTAGAAATACTGGATGTGTACCATAGACTGCAGTAAGAATCTTATAGCATATGATAATGCTTTGTGAAAATGGCCCAAGAAATATGAATCGCCTGGAAAACACTGAAGTCCACAGTGGCACAGACAGTTGCTTCTTATAGAAGAGGGGGTTGTAGGCCATTACCAGAGGAAGCTGTGAAAATACCAGCAAAGGTCAGCCCTGTGGTTGTAATCAAGGAGTAACAGGAAACCTATATGTGGATTGGCTTGAAGTGCTGAAAAAAAAACTGCTTTGTTCCTGCTAAGCAATGATAGAATGAACCTTGAGTTACTTAAAACTGTATTGTACAGAAGTGTGTTTATCTATCTTTTTTCATTCCATCATCATTACTGGCCTAGCGCATCTATTCTGGGTCTAACAGCTAGCTCCTTGCCTCCCTCCCCCGACTAGTGCAGTATTGCTATGGCTGGTTGTCGATTCTAAGGGTGTGCTGTGGGCTCAGCATGTTCTCATCCATCCTGGCAGGGAGTTTATTTATGCCCTACCCATTTCACTCCTCCCTTGCCGCAACATGGATATGTCCAAGGTGGGCATGCAATATGGAGAAGTGGCGTAGCTGCTTGCTTCGATGGTATTTCAGCCAGACCCATCTCCCACTTTCTGGACTATGTCTTTTGCAGTGACATCCTCAGCTTACATCAAGGGTCACTGCAAAGAGCTGCCCATGTACTGCCCTAACCCCAGAATAAGTACGCATATCCCTTTCTGCTGCTCTGTCAGCCGCCCAAGCTACTAATCGAAACCTGGGTTGCCTGGCTCATAGTTTGGACTTTATCCCTGTGTACCACCAGAGCAGCTTAAAGTGTGGTTATTATTTTAAATTTGTTTTTGGAAGTGAACTTTTATTTTGTTTGTCACTATACGTAAATTGTACTTAAAGTGAAGAAAGTATCTTCAGTTTGTTATATGTGCATCTAGTATATGTAACTTAATATGTAGTGCGTCATTTAAGCAGTTATTGCAGTGTTGTAAGTGTTGTAATGGCTATAGTAGCAGGATGTCAGTCAAGCCCCTCAGTATGGTTTAAGTTTAAATAAACCAGTTTCAGGAATACCAAAGTTACAAGAGGTCAGAACATCCACAGCCAGTCATTCTTAGCACATATTCACATACCCCCCCCCCCCCTTGGTTCATTGTTACCTCCTTTAACATGATTTAGTAGTGAAAGCGCTCATTCAGAATGTTGACAGTCTTACCACATTGTAACAATTAAAGGAGAAGAGATATTAAGGTGATATTTGGCATACTAATTTGGCTGCAGTATACTGAAGAAAACACAAATATGGATCATGATCCATCAGTTTATTGCAGCACAACTTTAAAACAGCACAGTTCCTTTCTATAAAGTGGTATTGACCTTTATAAAATGTGCAAGTCATTCAACTGAACATGGGAAAGCGAAATTGTCAGACCACGATAAATACAAATCACCACTACCTGTAATGCAGGAGAGAAATTCACATATTTTTCTACAAATCTGTGATAGCTGATCTTTGTTTAAAGCTCTATGTTTAGATCCTTTCCAGGAATAACTACAGTAGTCGGAATAGAGAAGTCATTTGGAATATGATGCCATGCTATATTAGGAGCTGTATCTTGACTTGCAGTGTTGAATATCAGTGCTCACGTTTTAAGCAAATCTACAGTAATTTTATGATGTAGACCTGTCAAACGATTATATTGCATTTTTGATAGCCAACAGAAAGTTAAATATTTCTGCTGCACTGAAAAGCTTGATGTAAATCGGTCTTGGAGGATTACTTTGAGGATTAGGTATGGAAGCAGGGCTCTGTGTGTGTTTTTACATATGGTGAAAGTGGAGTTGCCAGGGCGACACCCAGTACTAACACACATGCAGTGATGCAAGCCTTCAAGAAGATAATAAACCATCTCCAGGGACATTACAAAGGGCTGGCAGTGTTGCTTAGTGGACCTCTGATACAACTGTGTTGTCTTTCCTTTTTAACTGACATGATACCAGAAGACTGAAACTTAGTGGCAGTGATTTCTTTATATAAACTGTGGGTCTGGGGACTAACCTGGTAAGTATATTTCCTCTTAGTTTTGCCTCAATTCAGTTGATTAAAGGATTTGAAAAAATTTTTGAAGGGCAGACTGGTGGAGTTGCGCAGTATTGCTTCACTGATGGTGGACAACATAGCTTCACATGGTATCAGTTTTGCTATTCCTTCCTTAATCATGTTTGTATCTGTCATCACTAAGATGGATAAGGGGAATCCTGCATATACATTCTAACCAGTCTTTCGCAAGACCTGTGTCACTGTGTCTCACAGGAGATTGATAGGGGGAATTAATGATATACAGGTAGGGTCCAAAATGGTGTATTAGTTATAAATGGGTTCACTGATTTGAAGAAGCCAATGTTGAGTGTTGGAGGAGGAACCAGAAGAAAACTCCTTAAGATTTGACGTGTTACAGAAATTTTGTTGTCATTCATGTTTAGTATATTTATGTTACACATTACACTTAGTTTGGAAAGCAAGATCAACTTGTGTACTGAAACAGATCTTGTTGCCATACTCAGAGATGAGAGTGGGCTCAAGAATCCTTAGAGACTTGAGGTGGTGGTATTGAAAGGGTGTAGGTTGCAGCTGTGATTAAGTATTAAAAAATGCAAAGTTAAACAGTTTAGATGAAGGAACAAATCCAAATGCATTGTGTGAGGTGACCTCAAGCAGACAGAGGAGGAGGATAAGGGAGGTATAGCTGTCACCTGTACTTGACTTGTGTTGTATAATATGAAAAAGCACTGACTGAGACCAGTATGATCATTGGCTCCTTCATACAATGAGTTGATTCCAGAAATGTGTGGTTATCCTTCTGTTGTAGAAATCACTAATATGGCCCCATATGCAGTATTCTGGGCAGTTCTAGAAGTCATTCATGGAAAACTAAGTTAGTTGAAAGCATGCTGCTCATGGTCACTAAAATGGTGAAGGGTGTGGAAAGGCTGGGTAATGATTATGTGTCCATTAGATTAGGGAAGCAGACTAGAGATGGAGTTTGATGTATTGCATTGTTTCTGAACAAGTGGAAGCGTGGCATTAAAAAGAAAGCAGAAGAGGAGGAGCATAGGTGAGTGTTTGTAAAAGGATAATTTCAGGTAAGAACTGACAAAGTACTGATTCGTGGAGTGAGGTGTTGGTCCCTGAAATGTATTGCCTGAGACAGTGGTAAGTGCATTGTAAGCCATCCATAGGTATTTGGTGTTGCTTGCGACAGCGAAAGTGAAGGATGGGACAGTGATATGGTGGAAAGGAAAAATGATTGTTGGCCCAGTAGTAATACTGATACGCATCCTATTAACTTAGCCATTGTCTTTTAGCATCTTCATCTGTCCATATGTGTTTAAAATTAAAAGTACTTATGGGTGGTTTTTGAGCTTCTTTGTGGATCTCTGGTGTGAGTAGTCATGTTTGAGTCTCCATAGATTTATAATGCTTCTGCACACAAAATTCATAAATTGAGTTTTTTTTAATTCCATTTTGCTGAGCAGATTTTATGTTGAATTTGTCTAGTTACTTTTATGGCATGTTTTTGCATCACCTGTCCAAGTGGCGTGTTGTCTTATATACTTGTTAATGAGACAGAGTTCTGAAACATAAGATGTAGCACAGAGCTATAGAGACACATTTTTTTGTATGTTTTGGCAGAGCAAAGATAATCTTTAGATTTTGAGAAGGTTGGTTTGTCCAAACGGTTTACCCTGAAGTTGTTTCTTTGTCCACCTTAACCTGTGGTTTCTCAGAACTGATCAGATCTAGTGACAGCACTTTAGAATTCTGGCTCCAAAGCTCATGCACCTCTCCCATAATGCCCTGCACTGTCATCTCCCCAGATCCCATTTGCTACATTTCAGGTGAGCCGTGGTCTCTGAAACTCCATGCAGGTATGTGATAGGGTTGCCATTTCTTTCTTTAATCTTGGCTGCCGTTTTTAGTGTTTGAGTCGTGTGTGGTGTTTAGAGTAGTTTATACCTAGGTGGTATATTTGGGTCTCTGCCCTTCCTGCTGTATTCTTTCTGTTACTTTGGTTTATAGCTTTATACTTGGCTAATGACCACCAGGGTCTTTACAAATCTAGCCATGCAACCCAACCCAGTTTTGTCCCCAATTTCCTTGGAAGGTGAATTATGTTAGTAAAGAGGTATCTAAAGGTTATGTCTGTGGGGGGTCATATTAGTTTGGGATTAATTTACTTACTGTCAGTCTCTGTCCATCAGAGACATGGAGTCTAGACCGGGAGAGTAAATTTCTGATTTCCCATCCAGTAATCAAGGTTTCTTTTGAATAGGGTTAGGGATGATCTCTGCTTCATGTAGTTGGGGAGCTTATTCCATAGCGTGTGGATCCTTTGAGACAGGAGGTGGTCTCACCAATCTTGACTTCTTGGTTCCTATCTGTGAGGCACCCAGCAATCCAGTGAGGTATGTAGGGCTTTATTTGTAGTTCTGAGAGTTTGTCAAAAGTATCTGAATGGGGTATTTATGGAATGTCTTGGCCAGGTCAAGGTAGGTGATATGTACTGTTTTCCCATCATCCATAGCCTTGTTGACTGTCTGCAAGAAGTTTACCATGGTGAGTAGGCAAGACCTTCACTTTACAAAGCTGAACTGTGATATGTCCAGTGTCTGTAAGTTGCCATTGTCCTTGTTGATCTTTTTCACAATAATTAATTTCATGGCTTTGAATGTTAGACTTGTCAGACTGGGTCTGTTGATGGTCCACCCTTATGAAAAGGGATGACTTTTGCAACTGTCCATTTACCTGGCACTTAACCTGTTTTGAGGCTGTAGTTTGAGTGCCTCAAGTGATCCTTTTAGGTCATGATTTAGGCTACTTAGGAGCCAACTGGGGATATTGTCAGAGTCCAAAGAAGCAGTGTTTCTGGCCTTAGCAAGGCCACTAGGATCTGATACCTGTTGATAATTGGGGGGGGGGGGGTTGCTAGAAGGGATTTCACAGGGGGTAGTGGGGGGTGAAGTTTGAGCTAAATTTATCAGCCAGTAGATTCGCTGTGTCATCCTGGTCAATGAATGTTATGCCATTTACCACTAGTTCTTTTAAGATTTCTGACATGGCAGGAGGAGGCCTTGTGATTGGCCTTAGTGTGGGAGGCCATCCTAACCTCATAACTGACCTTGTTGAATTTTATTACACCTCTTAGTTTCTTGTTTAATTGAATCAGAGAGCTCTTGTCTCTTTCGGCCATGACATTTTTTTTACTGTTATATACCCTGTTAAGGTAAGGATTCCACCAGTGTTTTTTTTTTTTTTGTTTTTTTTTTTTGTGTGTGTGTTAGATTTGGGTTTACTTCTGGTAGGTACAGCAGCCTCAATGCAACCATTTGCATGTTTTGTACAGGTTTTCTCTAAAGTCTGCATAGATAGATGTGTTCTTGGGGTTTGGCAGGACAAACTGTCTCTAAATATAATGTAGTTTGCTTGTGAGTAGTTCCTAACTGTTACAGGTTTAGTTGAGTTTTCCAGGTTGATTTTTATTTCAAGGGAGACAGCCTTGTAGTCCAACCTCACCAATGAGGACAGAGCTCTCCCATGTTTGTGAGTACTAGATCCAATATGTCTGAACCTATAGTTGAAGTGTGTACTATCTGGTCCAGATTATTTGTGTTGACAAAGTCCAGGAAATGTGTCTGTGAGTTACAGGCAGTGTATGTTTCCCAGTCTATAGATGGGTAGTTTGTCTTCCCTGAATTGGGCATTTGGTTGGATGGTGAACATCTCTAGTAGGTCTGAGTAAGAGTTGTGAGCTTCGTGAGTCATAGATGGTGACCTGTAGCTGGCCAGGACATGGTAAGGAACTTTGTCTATATGGAGACTTGGACATATATGAACTCCAGGGCATCATCCTGTTTAACCAACCTGCAGTTGTATTTATTGTTAGTGTAGATCAAGACATATCCACCTTTTGCCCTTGTATGTGCTGCTGTTAGTCTAAATATGCGAAAGACACTGTAGCCTTCCACTACCAGTGTACTTTCAGTGGCTTTAAACCAAGTCTTGGTAACAGCACATATGTCTGTATCCTCTAGACCGCGGAGACCTTAAGGTTGTTTTTTTTTTTTTTTTTTTTGCTATATGGTAGTTTTGCCATTTTGCCATTGCCTAAAAAAGGCTGTAAGGGTGGTGTTAAAGTTTTAGTCAGTATCTGAAAGCCCAGGAACAGACCAAGGCAGTGTGGTTTAACCATGTCCTCCCATGCTGATAGCTAGTGGATTGCCCTCAAGTGACAGCAGAAGCTAAGCCAGTTATTCAAATCATTCATCTTTTCATACTGTGGCATTATCCTTGGTGATGGTAGAATGCTGTTCAGTGCAAGGCACATACCTGTTTGACACATATTCAGAGCGATCAACAGTGTCTTTCTTCATATAGTCTGGAGAGGCACATGTCAGGTAATTTACACCCACATGGACTATGGTGGAATCGTATTAGTAACTGTGGTACAGTGACTTGAGTGCATGATACTGTGGATCCTAGCTCCATATAGGCACCTAACAGTTATCTTTTCCTTGTCCGGCCTGGTGAGAGGGGCATCTGTGTGCCCTACAATAGAATTCCCTATGACAAGAGTACTAGGTAAAGTGCTTTTTTGCCTCATGGACTTTCTTCTTGGGGGATCATTGGGTGTAGGCTTATGTGTGGTATTAGGTGTTGCTTTTCATGTGTGCTTTAGTGATTACTGAGGGTAGGTGTTGCCGTTAGATGTTTTTGGAGGTCCTTGAGGTTTGGAGAGTTTTTTTTTTTTTTTTAAGTGCCTCAGCATAAGAAAGTCGAATGTGTGTGGTGAACAGTGTATGTTCTTGACAACCTTGTTTTTGAGCAAGATTTTTGCCTACAAGGAAGTTATGTATGTACATCTGTCACATACTGCGTTAGTTTTTAAGGACTGCAAGGTTGTCTGAGTACATGAAACTATTGCTACATTGTCTCAGGATGCCCATATCTACCAGGCTGGCCACAAAGGCATTAGGAAATTGCAAATCTATGTTTTCAGGAACTGTTTTAATGTTGGGCTATTATAATTTAGGTGCTTGGTTTTACAGGGGTCACCTGAGTGGTGCTTAACGGTTAAGGCTAGATGTTAGATAACATTATTATCTGATATTAGTGCTCTTTGATGTACTAACTAGCTATCTAAGCTTAGCGTCACTCAAAACCTTTCTGCGTTACAGGGTAAAGTCCCAAGTTCTAGCTTTGTAGGTTTGCTACTATACAGGGTACTGCTAACCACCACTGAATGGTGAACATCTCTATGAAAATGAGCTTAATTTATAGCAGACAGAAAAAAAGCTAACTACCGTTCCCTCTGGCCAATAAGTGACTACACTGTGAGCTCCCTGGACTGCTTTCAACTCAGAGAAACTAGGTAAACACTTTCTGCCACAAGATGGATGAGCCTTAAGCTTCTTACTGTAAAAGCACAGCAAAAGTAGCTCTCGAGTACAGATTAACACCAAACTAAGTCAATGAAGAGTTAATACTGCATAATTAGGCACCCAGAGCTTTGATGCTGTTGTTTACTGTGTTTTTCTGTGAAATTTTGGTAACTTGTTTGTCATGGCTGAAAACAACTTCCAAGTTTTTGAAAATGTACAGAATGCGGCCACAAGCTGTCCCTAGAGGATTTGCAAGGTCCACGTGTGTACTTTCTGGGGAGTAGCTTACCTTGACCAATATTGTTAGGCCTGTGCTTCTTTAGGACTTCTGCCTTGGATGATGGGCAGACCAAGCTCTTGTTGAAAGAGCTTTTTCCTGCCTCTGCCATTTCTGATGTTTCTTTTTCTGCTTTGGCAGCTGCTGCTCCTCCGGCCAAAAGACTATAGGAAACAGTGATCATTCCGTCATAGATTCCTTGAGATTTTTGTAAAGACTGAGGACTTAGGCCCCCTTGCGACCTGCTGCTGTTGTTACTGGCCTTACCCAGGCTCCATTTGAACCTGCCACAAGTGCAGAACTTGAGTTTTTTATCTTGGAAATCTTTCTTTTTTCATATTGCAGTGAATTCTGCTGAGTGAGTGTCAGAACTTCAGACGTTGTCCTGTCAACCTCCTCCTTTCCTATTTCACAAGGACAGGGTATTGCTAAAGACTATCCCAGTGTTTTTGCCAAAGGTTGCATGCGAGTCCAACTTAAAGCAGTCTATTCATTTTCCTGTATTTATTTTTTCCACAGTTCAGTAATAAAGGTGAGTAGTACCAATGTCTTGGAAGAAAGCGGTAGTTGCTGTAATGCCTAAAAAGGGTAAAGATCCAGCTTCATACAGGCCCATTTCAATACTAAATCATGATTATAAAGTGTTTGTTTATAATGGCAAAAAGAAATTTGATAGATGTGGATTAGTGTGGTTTTGTGGAGGGGCGGCAAACATTTGATAACATTAACAGAACAGTAATGATCCAAAGGAAAGCAGAATGTATGAAAATACCACTGTTGTTGGTAGGTTTTGATGCAGAGAAGGCATTTGACATAGTAAACTGGGAGTTAATGAGCAGGGCAGTGGAAACATTTGCATTCCCTGAAAAAATTATATTGTTGATTAGTAGGATATAGGAGGGATCGGAGACAGAAATTAAAGTGGGTCTCTGATAATCTCTGCTTGAGCAGAGGAACTAGGCAGGAGTGTCCTCTCTCCCCTTTGTTGTTTGCATTATATTTAGAACCATTGACAAAGAAAATAAGGGACTCAGAAATTCAAGGATGGAATTGGTATGGTTGTCAAGAGAAGCTGGCTCTATCTGCAGATGACATTATTTTATACCTGACAAAACCAGAAAGGGACATTACAGTGCTATGCAACATACTGAGACAGTTTCAAACCTTTTCAGGATACAAGATTAATGAAGCCAAAACAAAAGCAATAGCGGTAAATTATGTATCCACATACGAATTGGTTCAGCAGTATCCATACTTGAGGTATTATAAGAGTATGGATTAAAAATGATAACCATAAGGATATGTGGGAAGAGACAAAACAAAAGATAATACAAAAATTGAGAAAATGTAATTTATGTTGTATGGATATCGATAGTAAGATACAAGCAATTAAAATGTTTTTAGTCCCTTTAGTCATATATACAGGTCAGGCATATTTTTATCAACCAGAGTAGAGAAGTTGTGGATCGTAATAAATAAAGAGCTGAAGAATTTTATCTGGGAGCATAAGATGAACAAGAGTCAAGTGGGATGAGTTTATTCTTCCAATAGAACAGGGCAGATTGGGAATACCGAATTTGAATGTGTATTTCAGAGCAGCACAGTTAAGGCTCCTATACAAAGCATAAGCAGAAAACTGTATCTCAAAATGGAGAGAGATGATAAAGAAACGGGGTAGTTCAAGTAATGGAGAGACTGGGATTTTAGTTGCAAACATTTAAGGAGAGCAACAATAATCACACAGAATATTATATTCATAAAGCAGCAAAAGGTATTCTAAAAAGTAATCCAATATGGGAATAGAGAAAGGAGATTCTGCCAATAGGGGTGACTGCAATTAGGGATACAGACAATAGGCAAGGGGATGGTGTGGGAATATATTGGAGAAAACTGGCAAAGGAACCAAGGTATTGGGAACAAATACCTAGAGATGGAAAGGTAACAGAATGGGAAGTTGCCAAGAACTTACTTGGCCTGCAGGTTAGAGATTGCCTTCCATATCAAGAATTAACATCAGAGTACAGGAAAAAGAGAAAGAAATGGGAGGTTCTAAATGAAAGACCAGCACTGACACAGTTCTTAGTAGAATCTAGAACAGAAGTTGCAGTTAAAAAAGGAATAATTAGTATGGCATATAAAGTATTGCATGATAACTATAAGAATCAATCAGAAGAGGTTAGGAAGAATTGGGAAGAGAGATTGGATAAGCAATTCACAAAGAAGCAATGGGGGCATATATGTATGTCTTCCAAATATGCAACAAAATCTAGAAGATTTAGGATCTTTGCCTGGAAGTGTTTACACAGATATTTTATACCCCAAGCAGGCTCCAAAGAATCATTCCTCAGGTAGACAGCAAATGTTGGAGATTTAATGGGGAAGAAAGAGGTAACTGGGAACATATTTTCTGGGAGTGTAATGAGTTGGCTGACTTTAAAGATTCCTTGTAGGGTGCACTGTCGGAGATTCCTTGTAGGGTGCACTGTCGGAGATACTAAGTGAGCAAATTGAAGTGACTAGGGAAATGATTTTTTGAGCTATGATACAGAGTTGGAATTGCCTAGATATAGTAAGGCCTTGCTGAGTCTAATTATGATGGTTGCCAAAAAAGCAATAACTAGAAAATGGAAATCAAAGTCTAAACCAATTTTACTAGAAGTAACAAAGATAAAACACATGGAACTGGGATCTTTAGGAAAGGATATTAGTAAATTGCACAGGAAAAAATGAGAAATGGGATAACACTACATGCAGAGGAGGAACGATGTTTAAAAGAAGGCAGGATCTGAGTGCTCTATGTAATGGTTGACTGACAAGTGACTGGATATATTAAAAGTGATGTATAATGTTTGCAACTGCAGTTATGTTGGCATGGTTTGTAAGGTATAATGTTTGCAACTGAGATTGTACCTCTATGATTTATTTTCAAATGTAAGATTGTCTGTGTCACACATGATACTTTAATAAAGATGCTTCTTGTAAAAAAAAAAAATAAATAAAGGTGAATATGCTTTTCATTGTTTAGCTCTGCAATGACAGTTACAGTTGCACTTACACAGGACAAAACACATCAAAAAGTAGACTAGCTTTTTGTGTCTTTTTCAAGAGTTACACTGGGAAAGGAAGTATATTAGATCAGCTTGTCCAGATGGCTTACTGACTCTTTCTTTTGTGATCCATCTCTTTTTTTGTTTTTTGAAAAAAAAAACCATTGTCAAAACCCATATGGTCAACAATGCAGTTAATTGAAAAACTGGCATAAATCCACCCAACTCCCACCAACAAAACAAACAACATTTTTGTGGTGGGGACACACCCTTTGCTAATTATAACAACTCCTAGATCACTGTACAGTGGGGAAAAGGGCAAATCCCCTGTCCCAAGTGTACTGAGATCTCAGACTGTTCGACAAACCAAATTGTCGAACATATGGTTTTGACAATTTGGTCCTTCAGCCAATTGACATAGACCCCACTTTTGTTTACAAGACTAATGGAATGACCTTACCACCCAAACCAAAAGCTCATTCCATTAGAGTAGTTGCTACCTCAACAACCCTCTTTAGCTGCACTAATTTAGATAAAATTTGTTAAGCAGCTACTTCATCGAATGCAAATACCCTTGTAAGTCGCTACAAAGTTGACACACAGTCTAGGCCAAGGGCTTCTTTTGGATCCACTATTCCCTGGAATATTATCCTCCTTGTAGTATCACATGGGTATGCCTGGCTGTGTGCTGTGTCCCACAAGTTGACGTGGACTGAAGACAACATCAGGTTTTAAAGTTGTATATTTAACATAATGCTTGATCCATGCTGTCTTTTTCCATCTGTCTCAAACTCCCATCCACCCTATTCAAACTGTAATCTGTGTTTTTGTCTGCCGGTGGACCCTGTGGGTCTTCCTGAAATCTCTACTGTTGAACCCTTTTTAGTCTGGCCTTATAATTTTCAGTTAGTCCTCTTGTTTAAAGGAGTCCTTTATGCTGAGGGCAAACTCGATCTTTGAAAACGAGGTAGTGCAGGGTATTATGGGAGAGGTACTCATGCTTCAGAGTAAAGATTCTAAAGTGTCAGCACTGGATCTGATTGGATCTGACAACCCACAGGTTAAGATGGACTGAACAAGTCAACTTAGATCTAATGTTGTGGTAAATATAGAAATTATGTTTCTTCTGCTTTAGGCATGGGAAAAGTGTCTTTTTTTTTTTTTTAAATTAATGTTTACCACAATTCTTATTATTTACTAGGACGTCCATTCATTGTCTTAACAAGTATTGCATTCTTAACATAACTTTCAGTGCTGTAGCAGGCCGTAGACTTCAGATGGACTAGGTTTTGTCCTGTTTGTTTTTTACCACATTCAGTCTTGGTAGAAGCTGGTGAGAGAGTGGAGGCCATTAACACCTTTACAGTTGATGCCACAAGGTATTTGTTGTTGGGGTCAACTCCAGTGGCATGGTGGAACAAAGTGCGTACTGTGGTCCAGATCTTTAGTAATTTGTATGTTTTACAGAGCTGGCAGTGGACAAAGAGTATTCCAATCCTGGGGAGAGATGAGGTGGAGCTGCAATAATCCCTCTCAGAAAGGGGACTGAATTGCAATGCATGTCTTGGGGAGTAGACTTTCGGCTCATCAAGGCATCATATGGAGATAGCCTTCATTAGCGAGTTTTTAGGAACATACACTCTCAAGGAGAAGGCTTTGTCCCTGTAATGACATAGGTAGGTTGTCCCTGTATGATGGCTTCTCGACATGGTTCTTACCCTCATACTATACTGAGGCAATGTCCTAGTATGGGAGGAACTGAAAGGGAAAAGTCTGAGTTGGAAGTCTTGACTGTGGGCAGAAATGATGGCAAAAAAGTAAATAGAAAAATTGTAGTGGCAACATTTGTACTTGTTGAGAATCTCCTATTTCATCAGCTGCAGTGTTTTTCTGGCATACTGTAAAAAATCAAGATTTAAGATTTATTTTGTTATGTAAATTTGTTAGTAAGTAACTTTTTCATAATAAACAATAAAACAGCAGAACTATAATCCCTAGCAGGATCAATAAATTATAAAATTTGTTCTGTGGTTTTCTATTGCCTGTTTATATGAGCAATTTTAAACAGAAACAGCATTAGATGAGGAGATAGTGAATGTTCGTTCAGGGTCATTTTGTTCAGTGCATACTGTGTTTATGGTGCATATACAAACTACCGTGTAAATTGCTGCATTAATGTACAATTAATATATACAAAATTCATTGATAAAGTAAAAATGCATATACATGATTTCATTTAACCAGTGACACAGGAAACTGAAGGGCACCACATTGCTCACTGGTAAACAGCACAAACAAAACAATACCCCTGAGAGCATCTTGTGCTGGTATTAGCTAAAAAATTAAAACTGAATCTCTTAAAATGGGTAAGGCTTAGCATTTGTAATTCTTTTATTTGATTTTTTTTTTTTTTTGCTTTGATTAAATCAGTGGGATGTATGCCAGAAGATGTGTTGGAAAATGTACCCCTTTCATGTTGGGTCTTTTGTTTTTCTTGATTACAGATCTTTTTTTTGTGTGTGTGTATATGTGTGCCAGTTAAAACTGAGAAGGCATGAGAATTGTGACCTCTGATGTTGGTTGGAGTATTCATAGAGATTATTTCAAGTAAACAGCTGCCTTTGGATTTCTAGGCTATTCCTTCAGGTTATTACAGTCCTCTGTTCACCTGGACATTTAAGATGCCTGTTGTCATGTAGATTATATTTCCTCTGACTTCTTTGCTTGGTATGTTTTGCAGCGAAAATGTGGATGCTTACTGTCTTCATATTGCTGAAGATGATGGTGAGGTTGATACAGACTTTCCACCATTAGATTCAAATGAACCAATTCATAAGTTTGGATTCAGCACTCTGGCGCTGGTTGAGAAGTATGCTTCACCTGGCTTGGCTACAAAGCAGTCACTCTTTGTTCGCATGTGAGTATCTATACAGGTTTTATAAAGTCATTTAATTTTAAATTCTCGTTCATTTGTTGTGTGGTTCGACTGTAAGATGAGAAGTCAGAATGCATCAGGATGGGCATTCAAAGGGTCAGTACCTGGATAAGATGTTCTTATGTGACATCACATTTAGATTTTTAGCAGGCCCAGATTACTATCAAAAGCTTGAAACTCACAACCGCGAACGTTGCTTTATGCGACACACATGCTCGTCTCATAAATATTAAGTAGGTCCAAAGGTCGACACAGCAACATTGACGATGTTCTGTCAATATTAATGTTGGTAGCTCCCGTTGCTAACTATGCTTCATTTCCCTGTCTTGTACATGTCCTTATTAACTGACACACTTGAACGTCGACATTCCAACAGTTGCTGGTACCATCTTCGAGGCAGTGCCTGTCGTGTAACTGACTTTCAACAATTTGATTGTAAACCAGCAGGCCCTGCTCTCCTTAAAGGCTACAGCATTTTTTAAGTATTAGTCTTGTTTATAATGTCATTTCTGATTTCAGACATTTATTAGTTTTGTTATTTACAAACCAGAGAGTGACATCTGCATCCTGAAACAATTAAAAAAATATTATGTTGAATGTCTTGAATTTTTCATTTGTTTAGTAGAATGTTTGAGTTGCAGTCTTTAAATAAATTCTGAAAGTGCTGTTTTACGTAGCAGCATTAGCTTGAGTATTTTACTTCAGAGGTTTTAGCTTCTGATGCATTTGTTAATGTATTTATGTTCTGTGGTTTATCTGTGTCTTTATCCTTTCCATTTACTGGATTTATTTCATACATTGATATTTTTAAAGAATGTTAGATGAAGTGTACCTCATTTATGTAAAATGTTAATCAAAAAGTTGTAGTGGTTTGTGTATACATTGGTTTGTTGACAAGTAGCTGTTTTAGTCCATTAAGTGTAATGTCGTGTGACTTAAACAAGGTAATTGGCAAGGAATTAGACCACTGTCCTTGTGCATGTTTCACATGCTCTTTTGGTCAAACACCTCCTGCATCCATTTACTTATTTTAATAAAGTATCAGTGCTGTAAAGCATCCATAAGAGCAGCTGTTATTGTTGTCTAAAGAAAAATAAGGCTCCATTCTCATGTCTCAACAAGTACTGTTAAGTGCCCCAGCAGCAATTTTTTGGTTGTGTTTAACATTGTTGTTTTGAATTAACTTGATTTCCACCCTGCAAACCAGAGTCTTAAATTTGAGTTTGCAAACCTGATTTGATACATATCTCAGTAGCAATTACATTGGAAGGTATGATTAATGATATATTGTTTGGATCAAAATAAAACAGATGTGGAGTTGCTCCCCTAATTAAGAGAGTAAGATGCATAATGATTTGCATTGTGTATCTCAGATTAAATTTTGCATGCAGTGATTTTTGAACATGGGTCTGTTTTTACTTAAGGGTTGAAACATTGTATTTATGTGCACTGCCTTTAACTTGTTGCCACCTGCATTTTCTATACTTAACTGTCAAGGCAGATTTTAACCTTTATGTACCAGTCAGTTTTCTTATGAACCAGAGGACTAATCAGTGGAAGTAGAGATGCAGAAAGGCAAAAAATGTTTATTAAGTCTGTCTAGGAAATACCTAAAAGATTGCTTGTTGAACAGTACATTTCATTTTAGTGTTAATGTTTCTAAATACTGCAACTTTGTAAATTTTAATTATTTTTCTGTCAGACTTCCTTTCTTTTGATTGTGCAGACTTGGTCTGTTTTTGTCCTGCTGTTCTAGATTTTTGTAGGCATGAACACAATGTCCTTTTTGTGAAAAATATTAATCAGTGTACTGTGTAGAAGATAATGTTAACAATTTTTTTATGTGTACCTAACATGTAATCAGCAATCTGTTTTCAGCTCACCATGTAATGAAAGTTAGGCATCGAAAACAGTTAACCAAAAAAACCTACAAAAAACAATTTAAAACATTTTTTTGTAGGGGGTAATCCCCTTGCTCTCTCCCCCAAAATTATATATATATCAACTCCACATTGACACCACAGTGAAGAAAAGAGTGAGCCCTAGAAAAGCACACCTATGTCTTGCACAGTACAATACATTGCGGTGAAACACATTGCAACATTAAATGGTCGCACTAAAGCTGCTCAGTCACCAATGCAGTGATAACCTGTAACTATGTCAGCTTGTATCTTATGTTATAACCCTGAAGTTGACATCTGTTTTGTTTTGTTTTATTTTGTGTGTGTGGGTGTGAGTCTTATGTAAAGGTGGGATCATTTGTTTGTATATGGTGCTGGCATGCATATTTTTTGTAGCCCTTCAGTGCTTGTTAAAGTACTTGGTACTAAAATGGTTGAAAGTATAGAATGCATTGCAGGTGTTTGAGTTTGTACAGTTGCCATATATTTTGATGCCGCTTGTTGGTGATGTGGGAATTTGTTTTAAAAAGATAATGGATTACTTGAAACATTAATGTAATTTGACACTATAAACTGTAAATAAAATATAAGCACTTGTTCCAGGCCCTAACCCTATCTGGTGAAGTGTGCCATTTGTACTGCGTTTTCATACTTTGTGTAAATTTTATGATCTTTGTAGTAGTTCCCAGTACCTTTACAGTTTCATTAATTTATATGGCAAGCCAAATTCCTCCTTGTTTGAGGCTGGCCCATTGGCATTGGACCAGGTTATCTGATGGCGACCCAGGTTCAAACAAAAATCAAGGCAGTAGAAAGCATACTAGAAGCCTGCATGGCTATCCTAGCAAACGTGAGTGGTTACTTCACTGACTGTAGGGAATCCTGGAATTTGTTTGTGCCTGTGTGCATGTCTGGGTTTAGCAGCATTCAACAGATCAGGCATTTTTGTCCATGTATATGCCAAATATACAGAAGTATGCTTGTCAAATCTATAGCGATTAAAATATCTACAGACGGTATGTTGTAGAAGTAGTAGTTACCTTCATTGCACTACTTTCTCTCCTTGTGGAAATGAATGGGATTGAGTCTGTCATTAGAGACCGACACTAGAAGTATAGCTTACTGGTGTAGCAGGGAGTAAAAACATTGTTACAAATATAGCTTTTCATTGCCTGTAGCTTTCTATGCAGAAATGTTCACTATCTTTTTTGACTGTGCTTTGCAGTTACTCCCCCCCCCCAAAAAAAAAAATTCCTTTATTAGTGTTATTAAGCCATTCTGTGTGCTGCACATTAAAACCTAGTGAGCACATGTATAGTTTTTATAGGCTCCCTATTGTAATTCAGAGTCTCTTAAAGTGCAAACCTTGGAATTATGGGGAAAAACATTTGAAATTACAAGAGAACAATGAATGTCAAATATTACTTTTCTTTAACACTCTGAGACACAGCAGTCCCAGACGTAATACATGTAAGTCAACATTTTTTCTCATTCAGTCTTCCAGTTCTGGGGCATGCAATGATGAGTCTCAGAATATCAAACAGATGTTCCTTGTAGTAACTGTTGCAGTACTGATTCTTGGGTCTTCCTGCCATGCAGAAGTCTGTGACCATCCCAAATTCCAGACTCTTTGTATCATCCCTAAGGACTGATGCCTGGATGTGAAGGTATAAGAAGGGTGTCTGTCTGCGCCATCTTCACTTCTTTTTAGCCATGCAGTACGATGCACTTCATGTGTACAGCACACTCGCAGTCCATCAGTCAGGTCACTCTTTCCAGAGTTTCTGCAATCTACTAGTCAGATAAGTACCCCGATGGGGATTTTCCTCTTCTGATTAATATTTAATGTATTACTGTTGAGTAATGCCTCCGGGTCTTTCTGCAGCTATGTCCTACTGATGCCTCTAAGCGTCAAATATTGCTTCAGCATATTTGCATTGATTATTCCAAAACCCTTCGACATACAAAGTATTAAAATATTTCATCTTAAAGCTTGCACAGTGGCAAACACAATTGTATTGACATCCAATCTGTGTCTAGTGCAAATAGAGATATTAATTGCTTTTCATACAATATTTATTTATATAGTCGTACATTTCATGTTTTTTCCAACTGTCTCTACAACCAAGTAGCACAGACAAACCTGCTTAGCCTTGTATGAAAGCTCTCAGCTGGATTAACAAAATGCTTGACAGTATGAGTGTAACTTGAGTGGTTGCTGCGATATTGTAAGTTTGCAAATTATTACAAACGTAATAGTTCCTGTGTTTTCTGTGACTTATAAAATCCAGTTTAAGGTTTATAACTTGAAGAATACTATCACTATAAAAGTTATATGTGCTGAATTGTTTGCCATTTACATTTCTTTAGCAACTGCTGTGATTTCAGCGATATGAATATTTGTTTGAAATGTGAGGAAGTAATTTGATTCTATCAAAAAATATACGCTCCACCCATTGTAAGTTAGAGTACAAACTTTCAGGAACTACATTGGAGGGAATGAATTAAAAAGGTTAATAATTCCTGGAAATGTGGGAAGCTAGTCCTACATAAAGATTTTCATTCTTTGTACCTGTTCTGTTTGGGGCCTCAGCACATCTCTGGTTGTCCTGATTGTGCTAAATTTGATGACTTTTAAATGTAGAGTTGAAGTTTTAGCAGCTCACATGAGTCCTCGGTTTTGGTTCTTTCGGTGTTTTCCTAATCCCTGGTGCCTGCCAGCATTATTCCTAAAAAATCCAAAGATAAAAAAAAATGCAAGGAAAATGACCCCGAGGATATCACTGATGCCTCGGGCCATGCCACTAAGTTGACTGACTCAAGAGGTGCCATCGCAGCCCCCTGATCTAACTACTGATGGGCCCAAACCCACTGGCACAACCCCTTGAGGGCCACAATGGGTTCATGCCTTTTGTTCTCTTCTTCCACAACACAACATCAACTTTAGTTGGGTCTGAAGAGCAACAACAGAGATGTATTATCTTCCTCAGCCTTGGAATCCCAGCCCGGGGTCTCATTTGGATGATTACGCCTTTAGGTTTTCTGGAGTAAATGGATGCCTAAATCTAAAAGAACGTCAGCATACCTCCATCTTTCTCGCAGCCCTCAGCCACTCCAGCTCAGGTCGAAGCCCAGTTCAAAGTAGCCTAGAAAGTTATGGCCTTCATGAAATCCAGGGAACTCAGCCACTTTCAGACTACTACCCCTGAAGCCTCCCTATCCAAAAGATGAGTAGGAGTTGTCATACTGTGAGCACCTCCCACGTGCACCCTATCCTAGCTTGGACTCTGGTGATGCCCTCTCTTCTACTATCCCCACACCCCCCGGACCTCTCCTTTATGGATACCCTTCTTAAAATGAAGGAGGCTTTTAATTGGTAAAACAGTAAATTCTCAGACTCAAGCTCATTATAAGGAACTTCTGAGTTTACAAACCCCAGACCACTGTCAATACCTCCAGTGCTTGATGACATCTTGAGTACATGTCTTTGCACCCTGACTCTCTGCTACCTACTTTCAGCAAGCCTGATCGTTTTTGTAGAGTACGTGACCTCTGTAAGAACCCTAAAGCAGACCCCTCAGTAGTTTCCAGAGAATCCAGTAAAAAGCCACCAGTGGGTGCACCTAGAGACCCCTTTGCCTAATGACTGGGAAAGTAGACTATTCGACAGATTTTCCAAAAAAGCTTATACCTCATGTGCCCTATCTATGAGGGCATTTAATTGCCAATTCCACATGTTAAAGTATATGGAGTCACTACAAGACCAAATCATTTCTAGGATTCATAGGCTAGTACTAGGCTGTCTGCCCTAGTGGGCCATTTTAAGCATAGCCAAATTTCCCACCCCAGAGGTAAGAATTAAACCTTGTGTCTATGAGGTAAACACTATACCATTATGCCAACACCAAGCATAGGTAGGTACTAGGCTGGCTATCCTTGTGGGTCATTTTAAGCCTAGTCAATTTCCCTTTCAAAGGTGAGAGTCAAATCTTGTACCTTGTGTTTGTGAGGTAAACATCTTAACCGTTATTCCAATGCAAGCAGAGACTATTTCTTACAAAACCTTGTCTAAGGAAATTCATGAGACAGCTAGAGTAGCCTTGCAGGTCTCCAGACATTTTTATAAAATGTGGGTATAATGCATTGGATGTATCATGCAGAGCAGCTACCATGGACTTAGTAATTTTCAGGCATGCCTGGCTTCAGATACCTGTGCCAGACCAGGTTAAAGCCAAACTCCTCTGTGTTCCTCTTGACTGAGTTCCTTTTTTGGATGCCCAGCTGAAACGATATGCAAGAAACTGGACAAAAATGGAAAACAATACACCTAGGTATAATAGAAATTACTCTTCCAAACTGTGGATTTTCTCCCTGAGACAGGACAAGGGGAGGCCTCCCTGTGCTAAGAGATCCAGACAGTCTGGGAGGTGGCAACCAGAGCAAACCCAAAGACCAGGTAGCTCCAAAGAGCCAACACATCATAGAGAACAATTGTGATTGTGGTCAGCCTCTGACCCTTCTTCCTGTACCCCCCCTCCCCTAACCCTTTGGCAGGCAGACTCTCCTCCTTAATACATCAATGGAAACTCATCACTAAAAATCAGTGGATGCTCCTTGTCATAGGAAGAGGTTACTTAATTCAGTGCAAGAAAATTCCCCCCTTTCTAGGCATTCCAAGCCCCCCAGAAAAGCAGGAAAACTTCTCATCTCCAATCCTCCTAAACCTGCTACAACAAGGGTCCATTAAGTCTGTTCCTCCAAGTAAGGAGGGAAAAGGCTATCTGAGACTTGTCATAACTAAACAAGTTCCTTTATGTCCTAAAATTCAAAATGCTAACATTGCAAAAATTACTCCTCAGGATATATCAGGATGCCTACAAGGTTACCCTAGATCTGAAAGACGCCTACCTCCATGTCACTATTGCAAGCAATCACTGGCAATACCTACAATTTGTAGTGGTTTGCACTACAAATTCTGTGCTATAAAATTTGGTTTGTCTGCTGCTCCCAGAGTATTCACCAAATGCCTGTCTCCACTTATAGCCCATTGCAGAACCCGGTGGGGTGGGACATATTTACCCTTACTGGGACAACTGTCTCATTCAGGGAAAATCAACAACAGAGCCTTTAAAACACCTTGCAGGTCACCATAAACTGTTTCCAAAAGGTAGGTCTAACCCTAAAACTCTGCAAGTCCCAGTGAAGGATTCCTTTTGGGGGACACTCATAGATTCTGTGCAGCAAAAAGTATTCCTCCCCGGAGGAGATACTTTTCCAGCTTGTTGTCAAAGAAACAAATCTCAGCAGGGCAGTTTCTAAGATTCTTGGGTTACATGGCATCCTGTATACTTACGATCCCCTATAGCAAAATTACAGATGAAAAAGCTTCACCTCTGGAAACTGTTGTGCCTTTTCTTCCATGCTTAAAAAATGAGCTACTATGGTGGAAAAGCACAAGCTTACAGAATCCAGGGACACATTTGTCTCTCTCTCTCAGTAGCAGACAAGACCATCATCAAAGACAGCTCAGACTCACCTAGGTCCCGTGAGTGTGCAGGGCTTCTGGACACTGGATCAGAGGAAGCTGCTTATAAACCAAAAAGAGATGCTTGCTGTTTACTTGGTCATAATAGTTTTTCAACACAATTTGGCCCCAGGAACTTTACATATTTAGACTGACAGACCGCAGTGATGTGCTACATAAACAAGGGGGGTTACTCTCTACCACTTTTTGAGCAGTCCCGCAGCGAAGATTTAGATGTTAGTACTTGAGCTTAGAGTAACACTTAAGGCATTCTACATTCTGGGGCTGAACAGTACCCTAGCAGACTGATCTTCTAGACCTCAACAAATGGATGCTAAAGTGAAAAATATTCCTGGACTTAACATTACAGGGGGGAATTCCATCAGTAAACCTGTTTGCCTCTCACTGAAACAGACAAATCCTGAACCCAAAAGGCAGGGATATGGAGAAATGACACTTAATGGACAAGCCTGTTACTATTTGCTTTTCTGCCTTTACCTCTGATTTACACAGTCCTGATAAGGCAGGTCAGACAGGCCAGACACAATTCTCATAGTCCCCTTCTGGCCGAGACAACACTGGTTTTCCCTCGTTTTAACCCTCAGTAAAGGGAGAGTCTTCAACTTACCTCAGAAAGGAGATCTCCTCAGTCAGGCCAAGGGGGTTGTTTTCCATCCTCACCTGGCACACACAAACTGACACCCTGAAAAATTGGGTTTTGACACCAAAAAATGTAAACTATCCCTCTGAAGTGCTAAACTTACTGAAGGAGGCAAGGAAACCCACCACCAGAAAGTCACACTTAGTAAAATGGAAAAGATTCTCCATGTGATGCCACAGCAGGGGCACCACTCCTCATCTGGAGGACATTGGTTTAGACCTGGAATAACTTTCAGGTTTGTGTAGCCAGGGCCTTTCTTACTTGAATATTAAGATGCATGCTTCTGTAATCTCAGCTTGTCTTTCCTGTTCCCCATCTATGTACTACCACCCCCCACCTAAAGCTGTTCTTGAAAGGAGTCATTCACTTAAAGCCCCACAGAAAGAGCCTGGTTCCTACGTGGGATCTCAAATATGTGCTAGAAAAACTCATCTTGCCTTCCTTTGGGCCAGTAATATCTGTTCTTCTACAAATGATCACTTGGAAGACGACCTTATTAAGAGCTATCACCTCAGCTAGGTGGGTCTCAGAGCTACATGCCCTTATTGTAGAAAGAGCTTTTCAGTGTCTTTCACAAGAATAGGGTAGAAGCCTAGCCTCACATTCCCATGGTAGATTTTAGCTCTTATATTTTATGTATGAATAATGCAGAATGGGCAGAACAAGGATATGCTGAGACATTATTTGTTGCCCTTTTCCATTAGGGACATGGGTGCTAAGCCAGGGATGTTTACTGAATTACCCTTGTACGTTAAGTAGGCAAAATCTCCCCCTGATGAATCTGAGCTTGCTTGGGTCAAGAGTTTGTACTTTCCTTGTGTCCTTGATTGTTAATTCCATAATGATCTTTTTCATAGCCTTACAGATGATGCTGCTCAGATTTATGGGTGTATAATTGCTCAGATCAGTTGATGCCAAAGCACTGTTTAAGGGGATGACTTTTGCTGTCCTCCATTTATCTGGCATTTAGCCTTTTTGGAGGCTGATATTGAAAAGCCTTTGTAAGGGGTCTGATAATTCCTGTTTCAGGCAGACCAGTAGGCAGGCCAGTGTATTATCTGTCCCTATTGAAATAGTAGATGTTATGTTGTCCTATCTCGCCTTTGTTCTTGCTGGTTGGGTTCGGAGCCTATCCTCGGCTCTGAATCGGCCGATATACAGTAGCTCGAGAGCTTTTACTGGCTCGAGGCTACCCCTTATCCCAACATGCCTAGCTGCAGCTACCCAGATCTCGTTTGCCACTTGCATTGTCGAGATTGCTCCATACTGGCTCAGGCTAAGTACTTTACGTTTTTTTTCTAGTTATTGCTAATTTTTGGTAAATTTACTGGTTATATTGACTTGTTAGTGTGTGTCCTTTATCATTAGCCTAACGACCCTCTTTCTCTGCTCCTTGTGGTGTTTTTGGCCTTTGTTTTTTTTCCCCTTAGAGCTCGTTTAAGTTAGAGGGTTCTTCCCTTTCCTCACCTCTTTTTTGAGATTGCTATTGAAGTTAGAGGCTCTTCCCCCTTCCTACTACTTCCTCTCAAAAAACAAAAAAGAAAAGAATTTTAAGGTTTTTTCCTTTGTGGTTATCAGCCTGTTTGATTCTACTTGTTATAGGCTGTGCGTGATAGTTTTCTGTTTTCTCTGTTGAAACATTTTCCCTGATTAGTGCTCATCATGTCTAAAGATTCTAAACCCTCTGGATTTAAAAAATGCGACTCGTGTTGCCAGAAAATGTCCCTCACGGACAGGCACAAGAGTTCCATTTACTGTTGAGGGGCTGTTCACCTGCATGACTCTTGCTCGATCTGTCATGCTTTCATTTAGAGTCCTGCAGGAAAGAAAACATAAGCTTATTCTACGTGGTCTCCTGAAGAACCCTCAAGATGAGCGTCTCAGGGTCCTCAGCCAGCCGAATTGTTCATGAAACACTTCAAGCCATCGGTTCTGAGCTCAGAACAGACAAAAATTACTGAGAAGCCTTCTGCTCTGTCGGCCCCCAGCATTGGCTCTAACAAAGCTAAGTCTCCAGCAGCCCCATTGGTGTCCTCGGAGCCAGTCCGGATACATAAGAGATCAAGGTCTCCCTCTTTGGAGCCGGTACGCTCTGCTCCACAATCTCCTCTGCTTTCATCTGGAGCGGGCAGTCACCGGTCCTCTTCACACTCCTCTCGGTCCTCCGGACTTTCGGATCACGACGTGGAAAGAGTGGTCAACAGGCTCCTCAAGTCACAGGCACTTGCTAAATTACACTCGAGTCCAGCCCATAAGGATTTGGCTCCTTCGGCCCTCCCAGTTTCTCCATCGATTCCTCCTCTGACTCTCTTGAGCTCGGAGCTGAAGTGCATGGAGGTCATGGTGGTGGAACCATCGGCTCTGGTTTCTTCTCCCTTATCGGTTCCGATGACCGCTTTGATCTCCTCGATGTCTCAGTCCATCGAGGGGTCTGATTGTCAATCTCTCATCTGCTCCGAGGGGGGAAGTGGCATTGGACCCTTGTCTGACCCTGCTCCCCCTCTCAGAGCTTCGGCACAGGTGAGCTCGGCTCCTACATTGGCCTTGGAGCCTTTGCTCCCAGTTCAAAGGAGATCTCCGGGCTCTTCGGTGCCGGAGGCTCTTTCGACAGAGGATCATGGCGCCTTTGAGGTGATGAGCGTGCTGTCTCCTGAGACTGCTCCATTGGCTCCTTCTCCCTTGGTGCCTGTGCCGGCCTTTGTCCCTCCTCCTGCCAAGCGTAGGGCACCTGTGCCCCAGGATGCCCTACTGGGTAACCCACTTCTTCCGAAACCTCCCCCGAACATTCGGAGGAGGTCCCTTGGAAGAAGAAATGTAAGAGGAAGCATCTGGACTCCCATGAGTCTATCACTTCAGATTTGGACCTGGATGAGTCAGAAGTGTCCCCACGGTCCCCCTCCGAGGATGTCTCCTTTTCAGACATCTTGGAAATCCTTAGACAGAGGGGTGGCTGGAAGTCCCTAGCCCCTTCTGAGGATGAGTCCGTATGTTTGTCTTTCAGCTTTTTCCCGGTAAGGGGTCGCCACAGTGGAACTCCAGTCCGCTAATGATTGGCAGTAGATGTTTACGAAACGCCGAGCTGCCAGCTCGATGTCTAACCTTCAACGAAGGCACGCCGTATACCTGGATGCATTTGGTTCCCCAACACTCCACCTCTTGGGTGTCTCTGCTTTTCAACCCATTTTTGTCTGTAGTGAGTCGAAAGGTGTGGAGTGCTCCAGAGACCATAGAACCTGTTCCGAGGAGACCCAACAAATTTATTACAGCTCCAGAGGATGAGTCTTTCCTCTCCAAGAGCGTCCCTGTTGATGTCATGGTGGTGGCAGCAGCCACCAAGAAGGAACTTGCGGAAACTTCATCTGTCCATCCGCCGAACAGAGTCTCGTACGATAGACAGGTATGGGAATTGTATGTTTTCTTCAGTGACTTTTACTGTGCTGGAAACACTTAATTTATTGACATAAAATAGGTTGAGCGCTTTCTACAGAAGTAAATCTGTCTTCTTCAGAACATCATAGCATGGAATCATGACGCTTATATATCATAATTGAAGTAAAGTTAAACTACTGTTAACATTTCTTAACTGTCATAGCAGCTCGTTCACATCAGAGCCACGTTTAAGCAAAGGGCGGAGTTGGACCCCGGTAGGGGAGGAGTTTGAAAAGATTAATTAAACAGTTGGAAACTACAGTCTTATTGTCAGGGCGGGCTTTTTACTTCAATTATGATATATACTGGCTTAAACGAGCAGATGGTAAGAGGTTCTCTTACTGTGCCAGAAGTAATGACATTGATCCTTTTATGGCACCTCTTCACAAGATTCTTGACTTTTTAGCCAAAACCTTCAAAAAAGGAGCAGCTGCAGCTACTATTAGGGTCCAACTGGCTGCCATCTACAATTTTCACGTAGGAGACTTGGGTTCTAACATTATGTCCCATAAGTTGTGCAGAGCACTCTTAGGAGGTACAGCACTTTAACGGCCCCCGGTAAGAGAACCTCCCACCCCCTGGGAACTAAACTTGGTTTTAGCTTCATTGGTTCTGCCCCCTTTTGAACCAGCAGCATCTTGCCTATTGAAGTTTCTTTCTTGGAAAACCCACTTCTTGGTTGTTATAACCTCAGCTTAGACGGGTTTCTGAATTACATGCTTTGTCTATTCGCCCACCGTATCTCATTTTTCACAAAGATAAGAGTCTGTCTAAGGACTAATCCTTCCTTCTTGCCAAGTGTTTGTTCTGAGTATAAGTAATCTGTCCATTGAGCTTCCTGTGTTCTTTCCAAATTATGGCAACAAGGCAGAGTATAGATTACACAAACTGGATGTTCATAGACCATTATGTTTTTATTTACACAGAACCAAAGACCTCAGATAATCAGACAAATTGTTCATATCCTTTGCTGACAGTAAGCAAGGTTATCCAGTTTCTAAAGTGACTTTATCAAAATGGCTATCGGACACAATCACTTATTCATATGGTTTGTGTAAAAGGATGCTTCCAGGAAGACCCAGAGGACATTCAACCAGAGCCTTAGCCACCTCTGTTGCTTTCCAAGAAAATTGCCCTTAGATTCTATCTGTGCAGCAACTTCATGGGCAAATCCTCATACTTTTATCTGTCATTACAAAGTGGATGTGGTCTCCTGGAAAATGGGGCATCCCTTGGTTCCACGGTCCTGAAGAGTTTGTTCCAGTGAGCCACCCAAAAACGATGTGCTGGGGCCATAGTCCCAACCAGCAAGAATGAAGGCGAGATGGGACAACATAACATAAAGAAGGTATGTA
This sequence comes from Protopterus annectens, assembly GCF_019279795.1. Lineage (NCBI taxonomy): Eukaryota > Metazoa > Chordata > Ceratodontiformes > Protopteridae > Protopterus > Protopterus annectens. The sequence goes on from NC_056750.1 coordinate 492,914,960, forward strand.
CCTACCATAACATTCCATGTTTGTTGTCCTTCATTTCGCCTTCCTTCCTTGCGTCCTCCCTCCTTCCCACTTCCTGGAGTTTCAAGAGGAGTTCTTTATTGGTTACACTGGCTGAGTTTCCTGCTGACATACCAGGTTGGTTAACCATACTTTGTCATTTCTTCTTCCCTTCCTACCTTGGTGTAAGAGCTTAGTAAAAAAAATATTTTTTTCTTACTACATATGCCTAGTGAGAGCTATTAGAAAAGAGATCTGGGTAGCTGCCGCTAGGCATGTTGGGATAAGGGGTAGCCTCGAGCCAGTAAAAGCTCTCGAACTATTATTTATCGGTCAGGTTGGAGCTGACGATTGGCTCCGAACCCAACCAGCAAGAAGGAAGGCGAGATGAAGGACAACAAACATGGAACGTTATGGTAGGTACATAACTTCTTTTTTTGGCTTTAAATAGAGCCTTTTGGATGTGTTCTTTGGAGATTTAAGGGGGAAGGTATAGATGCCAGTATGTGATCTGGGAATACAGGAGAGGAGAGGGAGTTGATGTTTGAGCTACATTTGTGCACTAGTAGATTGGAAGTATCTTCTGGATCAGAGTATGTGATATCATTTTCTATTAACACTGCACATGGTTGTGCATTGTTTATGAAGTATTTAACACCATTTAAGAAGGTTTTGTGGTCATCCTTCGCCTTTGTGGCTATTTTTACTTCATATCTGGTTTGATTGATTTGCTAATAGTCTGTAGTTCCCTGTTAAGTTTACCAAGAGTTATGCCATAGTGCTTGCATAACGTACTGAGTTAAGTAGGCTGTGTACTTAGGTAGGGGTTCTGTTCTCACTGCAATCAACTGTGTTTGTGTGTGTGTGTGTGTGTGTGTGTGTGTGTGTGTGTGTGTGTGTGTGGCCAGAAGAGCAGGTGTGTATCCTGCAGTTACCATCCCAATCTCATAAACTGACAGTATTTCAGACCTGTTGCCACTGGTGTGCCACAGTGGTCAATGCTGGGCCCCCCACTGTTTGGTATATACTTCTCAGAAGTTCAGGTCAAAACTAAGGGGTTGTGGGTGACCAAGTTTCCAGATGACTGCAAACTGGGTGGAATTACTGGATCCCCAAATTATGTCAATATACTCCAGGAGAGTCTTACGCAAACAGAAGACCGATATCTTAGTAACTGACTCAAACTGAATGTAAAGAAATGCATCATCATTCCCTTAAGCACAAACAATGCCTCTTCACACTGTCAGATCAACAACAATACCCTAAGTACCCATGAAGTGGTAAGGGACCCAGGATCACATGTTGACTGCAACCTTAACTTTGACTGCCATGTGTCTACTGTAGTAAGGAAAGCTTTCTACATAGCACACTTGATTAGTAAAGGCATTACCTCAAGAGCAAAAGAGGTTACAACTTATACTCAGCACTAATCTGGCCCATAATTGAGTACAATGCCCTGTTCAGCATGTACCGTACAAAGCACCTGCAGCAATTGGAGAGAACTCAGAGGTTTCTAACCAAGAAGATCAAGGGTCTCCAGCAGGTGCCATACACAAACTGACTAAAGTCCCTGTCACTATACTGTGCATCGTAAAGACTTTAGGGGAGACTTGCACCTGGCTTCCAGAGCAATCTCTGACTCAAACCTAATGAATTTGCTGCACATCCGTAAATCAAATGGGACTAGGGCTACCCGTTTCAGGGACCTAAATATGGCCTTCGACCTAAATAGGTCATGATGGAGGGACAGATTAATCTCCCAGCGACTGCCACATCTTTGTAATAGGCTACCTATTCATGTGAAACAGAGCACCTCTATGACACTGTTCAACAGTAACCTTGATGAGTGGATGGGGCACTGTAAATTCTTACTGGGAATAGCACTCACTCCTTTATATGGGCAGCCATTATTAAATGCATTCTTGGTTATTAACTAACATTTCTATGGTATTACATTGAGATGAAATGGCTAGGCTTCAAATGACCTCTGGGTTGATAACCTAGTAATCTCCTATGATCCTGTAGCATCTTGAGAGTTATATTTATTTTTGTGTGCAGTGATTTTTTAAATTTATTTATAGAATCTGTTTGTGTTTGGGTTTACCATAGAGGTTTCTTAAGTTTGGCATTATATTTACTTCTTCGGAGGCCAGGTACATCTTTGCAGCTGTTTACTTGTAAATAGAATTTTGCGGTAAAGGATTCCACATAAGCAGTGAGGTCATTTTGTTGGAAGTTGTGATATGAGCAAGTGCCACCATAGCCAACTGGAGTTTTGTAAAGAATGATATGCCGTTTGAATATCAAACTGATTTATACTTGTGTTACAAATATATTAGAACGGTATGTAATTTGTATATCAAACTGATTTTGTACAGATGCTTGTGCTAAAAATATATTTGTGAGCTTTGCTTGTGTTGAAATGTATCAACAGTGCATCCTGCTGAAATGAAATAAATGTACATGTATTATTGTAGCTGAATTAATCGTATATGTTTTAATAGAGGATACTGGCACAGCAGAGGTTAACTTTAAGAAAAATAAGGGAAAAGTAAATGAGTTATTAAACCATTAAAAGTCACCCCACAGTGCTAAGTAGGACCGGAGACACTGGGTCTGGGGAAGAACCTTAATCCATTAGCTCACTGAAAAGATGGGAGGCCCCAGGCACTGCCATAAACATTGAATATGCATTGTGGCTGTCTGTGCTAACTTCCTGTCTCAGCTTCAAAGGGGGGATACTGTGAGAACCTAGAGACAGTTGACCAGATGAGGTCATTCTGCCAGCCCTCTTGGAAATTATATTGTAGATATTACAAAGAGAAATCTCTGTTTGGGAAGCCTGACTAGAAAGACCCTCACCGACAGCATCTTGCCTTGCAGTAGTAAGTAACTTTACTAGGTAGGGAATAGTAATTCTTTTAGATTCAGTCAGAAATATAGTGAAGCTTAGTTTAGATATTTTCTTTTTGTCTGAGTCTGTCCTTCAATGTTCTTTTCAATATTTCCTGTGATCTGAACTCTGCGGTTTACTGTAAATATATATTCAGTATTTCCATGTACTTTTATATTTATTATTAAATATATTTAAAAACATTTTTGTAGCTGGTCATTGAAGAAAGTATCTAACATTGGGGAGTGCTTATATTTATTTGGCGACACTGTGTGGGCCACTCCAGAAGGCCTAGCCATCTTGGTGAGCTTACTATCATTTATATTAATATTAATATTACACAGTATAATGGGATACCCTTTTAAAAACCTTATAGTGACTGACTGGTGGCAGTGATAACTACCTTATAGTTGGGCAAAGTTGGTAGAGCGAGTAATCTGTGCCAGCCTTTCCCAGGTGTGTGTGTGTGTGTGAAAATTAAATCTTAGAGTGTGTGTCAGCTACTTGGGGCAGGGACACGAAGCACTGGGTTTACAGAGACGGTGCTGGAGGACTTGGCTTGGACACTCTGCTGAGTTCCTAACCGTACAGCTGTACCAGTGGGGAGTCTTATTGAGGACATGGAGGGAGACAGATATAGAGACATCCAGACCCTGTACTGTGTGTGTTCCCTGTGTGCTTTTAAGGTAAATTGTACTTGATGCAGAGAGTTCTGCATCTGGAAATACTGAGTGTATCCATTTATATTCCAAGTGCACATTCCTCTCCAGTGCCAGTAGTGAGGATTCAGGCTCCTTGATTACTGGCCAAGTATGGGAACGACACAAATTGATAACAGAGGTGGGCATCACAGAAGTCTCCTAGGAGAATGGTGCTTTATTTAATGCATAGGGAATTTTATACTGATTAGGTAGGAGTTATGAGCAGAGGGGACATCAAGGGCGTCTTGTAGTTAGCTGTGATAAGATATGGTAAGGAGTTTTGTCAGTGTTAAGTTGGATGTGGATTAGTTCTAAGACATTATTTATATGTATATGTATATATATATATATGTGTATATATATCTATATATATATATATATAAAATCTATCTATATATATATATATATATATAATCTATCTATATATATATATATATATATATAATCTATCTATCTATATATATATATATCTATATATATATATATATATATATATATATATATATGTTTATATATATATATATATATGTATATATATATATATATATGTATATATATATATATATATATACACATATATATGTATATATATGTATTCTATAGCTTTGCAGACCAAGCTAGTCAGGCTTATGGGGCGATAGTTTCCAGGATCCGTTGAGGCAACATCTTTGTGGAGAGGGACCACTGTTGCTGTACACCACTCTTTGGGTACATATCCTGTAGTAAGGCTGAGATTGAACAGTAGTTTTATGTTTGGGTTTAGCTCTTCTTGGAGTTCATGTAGGACGCAGCCCGGGACACCATCTGGTCCCATTGATGCTGTGTTTTTGCTTTGGAGAGGGCGGCTCTTACCTGAGCATCTGAGATGTCAGGGAGGCAGCACTCTGCTGGGATAGTTATTTGCCCTTTTGGTGGGGTGGGGGGGAGTTTGTACTGAACCTGTCAGCTAGGATGTTGGCAATGTCTGTGGGTTCGGTGTATTTTTTTGTCATTTTGGACTAATTCTGAGCATATCTGGGAATTCCCACCCAGGTTCCTAACAGCTAAAGAAAGCCTTGTGATTATCTTAGTGTCCTGTGCAATTTTTCTCTCGAAGCTGGCCTTAGACGATTTTTTGAGTGCCCATAGTTTTTTGCTAATACTGATCAGAGATGCCTTCCCTTTTTGGGATTTTGCCCAAA